>NW_028123853.1:600000-765873 GCF_965194805.1 Balaenoptera borealis
TCACTAATTATTAGATAAATGCAAATCCAAATTACAATGAGGTATCACTTCACACTGATCAGAATGGCCATCATTAAAAAAAAATCTACAATTAACAAATGCTGGAGGGGGTATGGAGAAAAGGGAACTCTTCTACACTGTCGGTGGCCATGTAAGTTGGTTCAGCCACTAAGGAAAACAGTATGGAGGTTCCTCAAAAAAACTATAGAGTTGCCATATGATCTAGCAATCCCACTTGTGGACATATATCTAGACAAAACTATAATTCAAAAAGATACATGAAACCCTATGTTCATAGCAGCACTATTTATAACAGCCAAGACATGGAAACAACCTAAATGTTCATTGAAAAACGAGTGTATAAAGAAGGTGTGGTATACGTATACAAAAGATATTACTCAGACATAAAAAAGAATGAAATAATGCCATTTGCAGCAACATGGATGGACCTAGAGATAATGATACTAAGTGAAGTAAGTCAGAGAGAGAAAGACAAATACCATATAATATCACTTATATGTGGAATCGAAAACAGGACACAAATGAGCATGTCAGCGAAACAGAAACAAACACACAGATATAGAAAAGAGAGTTGTGGTTGCCAAGGAGAGAGTGAAGGAAAGATTGGGAGTTTTGGAATAGCAGAAGCAAACTATTCTACATAGGATAGACAACCCACCAAGACCTACTGTATAGCACAGGAAACTATATTCAATATCCTGTGATAAACCATAATGGAAAAGAATAGATATAGATATATAGATATAGATAGATATATAGATAGATAGATATAAAACTGAATCACTTTGCTGAACAGCAGAAATTAATACAACAATGTATAAAGGCTGCAGAGGGTGTGGAGAAAAGGGAACCCTCCTGAACTGTTGGTGGGAATGTAAACTGATACAGCCACTATGGAGAACAGTATGGAGATTCCTTAAAAGCTAAAAAATAGAACTACCATACGACCCAGCAATCCCACTACTGGGCATATACCCGGAGAAAACCATAATTCAAAAAGATACAGGTACCACAATGTTCACTGTAGCACTATTTACAATAGCCAGGACATAGAAGCAACCTAAATGTCCATCGACAGATGAATATATAAAGAAGATGTGGCACATCTATACAATGGAGTATTACTCAGCCATAAAAAGGAACAAAATTGAGTTATTTGCAGTGAGGTGGTTGGACCTAGAGTCTGTCATACAGAGTGAAGTAAGTCAGAAAGAGAAAAACAAATACCGTACACTAACACATATATATGGAATCTAGAAAAATGGTACTGACGAACCTAGTGACAGGGCAGGAATAAAGACACAGATGTAGAGAACGGACTTAAGGACACAGGGGGCAACGGGAGACAGGGACATAGTGAGAGAGTAGCACTGACATATATACACTACCAAATGTAAAATACCTAGTGGTAAGCTGCCGCATAGCACAGGGAGATCAGCTCGGTGCTTTATGTCCCCCAGAGGGGTGGGATAGGGAGTGTGGGAGGGAGGCTCAAGGGGGGGGGGATATGGGGAATATATGTATACATATAGCTGATTCACTTTGTTGTAAAGCAGAAACTAATACAGTGTTATAAAGTAAGTATACTCCAATAAACATGTATTTAAAACACCCACAACATTGTAAATCAACTACACTTGAAAATATTTCTTAAGTGCAAACAATTTTCTGAATGTAAGTTTTACTGTGTGTGTGTGTACCACAGGTTCAATATATATGAATTATGTCAAATTGATTACATTGCTTTTCAAAATAAAGAATTTTTGATATTTTACATCAGCCTCATGTTATAAATGCAGAAAAACTATATTATTTTTTTCTAAAGTTCAGAAATAGCCATTTTGCTCATTCGGTATGCTATAAACCATTAATTCTTAAAAAGGGATTCGTCACCTCTTCCTTCCAAAGAAATATTTCTCCACTCAGACAAGTTTAATAGAATGTTCCACCATGAACTGACTTCCCACCTTAGAGACACGAGATTTGCATCCTGAAATCTCTTTCTTGCAAAAATGTCCAATTATCATCCTAGCATTACAGAAAAGAAATGCTTTTTTCCAGATCTCAAATTCCATACAACTTTAGTCAAGACATCACGTATGTTTTTTTCACACACACACACAGACTGTATTTTATTTTTACAAGAGATAAATCAACTGACACCAAGCACTGTCAATGGATGACCACAACAAAAGCAACAATGATTGCAATTACCAAACACGAAACACACTCATACTATGTCATAATATTGACATTCAGTCCAGTAATCCTCCACTGTAACAGCTCCTTTACTTTGCAGTGAAAGACATCATGCATTTTTAAATAATCAGCACTCACCTGAGGTCTTTAAAAATCAACATAAACATAATTTTGTGTTCTTTCATTTACTCTGGTTCTAAGTGGTCATTTCTAAACGAAAGTATTTAAGTATGTTAACGTCATCTTATTTTTTTTTTATTAACGTCATCTTATAACATCATATTTCAAATGACTACCGTGTCTCCAAAGATGAAATATGAGGAACTCACAATTAGGCTCTCCAAAGTTTTCATCTCTGAATGTGTATGACCCTTCTGCTGAACTCCACACTGTTCATTATTCTCTGAGAATATTCTTTTTCTTGTATGGCCATCTCACATGCTCTTTCATTTCATGAAGTTTTTTCCTACAATGTTATGCCTAGTTTATTTCTGAGAATATGCATTATTTCAGAATGATATTTATAGACACAAAGACTTCTCTATAATTCCCTGAGAGTTTCAAGAACTGCTTCCTCTTTTTTTTTTTTTTTTTAATACCTAGATTCTGAAGCTCTCCACAAAGCATTACTAAACCTGCATTTACATAAGTATCTACATATTAATCACACATTAATGCATTCACAATTGTATTATGATTTATTGCTAATTTTGGAGCTGTCTTATTTACCACCTTCTTGGAAATCACTTTAATATTTGCACTTAGGACTTGAAAGGGAATGGATAAATAAAAACCTGAAGAATATGCAAATACAATTTATATATTTCTCATAAAATTAGGTGATTATCTAACCTTTATCCAGAAAAAAAGAAGAGCCCAGATACTCTGCAGGCATGATCCTCGAGAATGTGTGGTCTTCCAGCAGGAAAACATGCAGTAATCCATGTGGCAGAGTTTACCTGTGACCAGCTGGGGTTAGTGACCTATGCATTCCTTACATGCAACATATCAGGAGTGGAAAAAGGGAATTTGTCCGTTGTGGCAATAAGTATAATGAAGATTTGTAGCAGGTCATGCTCATATGTTCAACACAAGTACAATCAAAAGTTTGCTCAATTCTGGTAGATCTAAGTCTGTATCTGTTACCTTGTCTTTAACGAGGAAATGTCAGAACTGACTTACCAAAAAAAAAGTGTTTTGTTTGTTTGTTTGTTTTAATTAGAGTCACGGTGAGTAAGGCAGAGTTGAGAACAGCTAATGTTACTTAGTGATTCTCTCATCAGGAAATACAGTTTCTACTTCCCTGTTTATTCTCCACATCCTGTAGTAAGTAAAGTTTCAATGAAAGATAAATGTACAGCGTGAAAAGAAAAGAAAACTTACATGTGTTGATAAGGTCATTTTGACAGGTTTTACCACGTATGTCAATGTTTCTGGGGATGGACGCAAGCCAGAGCTCCCTACTCTGACATTTTCACTGATGTCATTCCCCTTGATCCTCAATTTGAAAGTGGATAAAAATGTTTTCTATGCTTTCTTCTTTAAGAAATTAAATAAAGAATGCTTTCTAGACATGATCCTCTAATGATTTGTAGTCAGTGGTCATCAACAGAGGAAAAGCACAGAATCTCATCCCCACAGAAGGGTGACATTCAGTCAGGTAAGAAAATTCTCCCCGAAATCAGAGCTTCATCTTTAACATGCAATCAAAGGCTTTCACAGGTTCTTCATCACTCTGCACTCAGCCCTACCATATGGGATTGGCTCTGAGAATCTCACATCAGATGACTGACAAACATGTCATAGTACACTGATCTGCTACCAGATCCTGCCTCTCTTAATGATCTCCCACAGGGACATTGGAATATTCTAGGATATTTCCTGGAGCCCTCTATTCTACACAGGTACACTTCCAAGTAGAAGCAGAAGCTTGGATTCTCACTGGGACCCCTGCTCTGTCCAACCAACCTCTCTAGAAATATGATGTTCTAATCTCTCCTGATTAGAACATTTCAAGGTCTCTCCCTGTGCTAATTTAGTAAAGGTAAAAGAGAAACAAGAAAGAGCAAACTATGCAGGGAGCAATATATAAGATTCCTTTACTTAACGTATTTATCTGATATACCCAAATCCTGAGAAATATAGATTCATTTCATAATGTTCAAGAAAAGAGGAGGAGGAACCTCCATGCCAACAGTATATATAAAATGGAATCAATATTGCATAAGCTCCAGCTTAAGCTTAGCTACGAGGTACTAACCCTTCTCATAAAGAAGCAATAGTTCTCCATCATTTGAAGCACACTGAGGACTCAGACAGCTGGACACTGAAGGTGTAGCCTCCTCACTCGAATTCTGTACCTGCATCACAGAGCAGTGAAATATTCCCAAAGAATTATTAAGGATGAGGGGGGAAGGCGAAATAAAAAAGATGAATCCATAGTCTGTCCTACCGTCTGTTCTGTTGGATATTACCACCATCTTGGCCCAATATGACCTTCCCACTTTTCTCTGGGTCTCCCTACTTTCCACCTCCATCCTCTCATTGTATCTTACCTACACTTGGGAACGACTCTAGTTTTTCCACTTATCTTTATCAACAAGTAATCCAAATAGCAACTGTGTATATAACTCCTTAGAAACCTCAGGTCTGACTCAGTAATAATACATGACCTTCAAAGTCCAAAGTTTTCCTAATTCCCTTTATTATTATTTTTTTTCTAATTTCCATGTACTTACACTCTTAAGACCTCCACTGTTCTCAGGTTCGTCTTCCCTGCAAAATCTGTCAACCTAGACATAGACTTAAGTACCACCCTCTAATTATCTCCTAGGGAATCCAATTTTTAAAAAAGCCTCAGCAAGCCTTATGGACTTTATTAAAGACTCTTTAAGATAACCCATGGGAGATAGCAGCACACCCACAGATATCTATCTAATACACCCTCAGAGTAATTTTTTTTTTTCTCTTTTATAAAGTCTCTTCTGGCCAATGAAGACTCTCAGCTCTTCTTCTTCAACATATGCAGTGTCTCACCCTTCTGATTGCTCTCTGCTCTATCCCAGGTCCACTCCCTTTCCTGATATTACATTCTTTCCCAATTTTGTATGTTGGTAAAATCAAATAACATAAAATATAACATGTTAGTTATTATAAAGTGCACCGTTCAGTGATATTAAATGCATTCATATTATTGGGCGATCAACATCACCATTTATCTTTCTAATTCTTTTCTACGTTTTAAAACCGTAACTCTATATCCTTTAAATATAACTTTCCTTTTTGTTCCATAACCACCTGAAAAGCGTCATTACCCTCCCAATTTCTGTGGTTTTGACTACCCTAAGTACCCCCATAAAATTGAAATAAGTAGTTGTATTGTTATGACTCACTAAAAGTCACAAAAATGGCATTTTTGGTAGCTAAATTTCCTCAAGATTCATCCATGTTGTAGCATATTCCTAGATCTTTTCCTTCTTAACACTGAATAATATTGTATTATATGGGTATACCACACTTTGCTTATCCAGGAACTAGTGGATGAACACTTAGGTTGCTTTCATATTATAGCTACTGTGATGATTACTGCTCTAAACACTGGAGTACAAATATTTCTTTAAGACCCTGATTTCAATACCTTTGGGTATACCTCATAGTAAAATTCCTGGATCATGTAGTAAGTCTATTTTTCAATATCTGAAAAATTGCCATACTCTTTTGCAAAGCAGCTGTATCATTCTGCATTCCCTCTGACATAGCACAATGGTTCCAACTCCCTCACATCCTCACCAATAGTTGTTTTCTGCTTGTGTATGTGTGTGTGTGCTTGTGTGTGTATGCATGCACACAAATATATAAACATGCATTTAGTGATATGGAGCATCTATTCAAGTGCTTAGTCATTTGTACATCTTTTTGAAGAACCATCTATTCAAGTCTTTTATCCATTTTTGAATCAGGGTGTTTGCTTTTTGTTCAGTTGTAGGAGTTCTCTGTATATTCTGAATAGAAATCTCTTGTCAGATAGATGGCTCTGAAATATTTTCTCCCATCTTGTGGGTTGCCATTTTATTCTGTTTACATTTCTTTGATACACATTTTTTTTAACTTATGTACTGCAAATTGTTTATTTTTTTGTTAGCTGTACCTTTGTTGTTCCTTCGTTTCATATGGAGGAAAACACTGCCAAATCCAATATCATGAAGCTCTTGTCCTGTATCTTCTTCTAAGACTTTTTATATTATTAGGTCTTATATTTAGTTTCTTGATACGTTGATACGTTGAATTTTTGCATATGATGTTAGGTAAGGGTCCATCTTCCTTCTTTTGCATGTTGACCACAAGACTTCTCAGCACCATGTGTTGAAAATACTATCCTTTCCACTTTGAAAAGTCTTGGCAACTTGTCAAAAATCATTTGGCCATATATCAGGGTTTATTTCTGGGTGTTGTATTCTATTCTATTCTATTGGTCTTGAATAAGGGAGAAAATAGTATAACCTATCCAGGTTGATGAAGAACATAAAGAAAGACCAGGACTGAGAATTAGGAGGGCAATATAAAACAGCAGGGAGTAAAAGACAGTGTGAGAGAAGATCTTGTATTTGCGAGTTCATGGAAATAGGATCATGCTAAAACCACTAAGCGCCTGACTTTGAACAATACGGTAAATGTGCCAGCAAGAAACATAACACTTACCCATCTCTGGGAAATATAGTATGGGCATAAAGATAAACTACACACAAATATATTAAAAAGGGAAGGGTTTTCATGGTGTGAGAATATTGTGGCATTTGACATACAATTTACTTCTGTTCTACCATTGTCTCTAAAATTTATCAAAGTGTATATACAAGCAATTCCAATTCTGGTAATGTGCTTGACAGGTTTATATATGAACTTCAGTAGAGCAGTAAATGTACATTCATAGTAGGACTGTTCCCTAAACCAAAAAACAAAACACAAAAACTGCAAAGACTAGAGTTCACTTTGTCAACACACATACAGATGCAATGATGGTTAACGGTCCGAAAACAGAAGGTGAGCATGGGTGCAAGAGGTTAATCCCCAGGCTGGGGTGGGGTGCAGAGTTTGAGGGTAACACAAGTAGAAAAGGCTTTTGTCCTATCCTTGATTTTTGAGGTATGGAAATTCACAGGTCACTACCTTCATTTCAAACTGAATGAATGCACTATTCAATTTTTTTAAACAGGCGAAGTAAACATGAGTGATAATAAATTTCAAACTGTCGCTAATCCAATAAGATACTAAGAAAACTTAAATAACATGATTTAAGAATGAAGTAGAGAGATTGTCCAACATGGTAGCATTCAAAGACCCAGAGCTTGATGCCTCTCATGGGCACACCAAAGTCACAACTGTTTACAGAACAGCAATTGATGAAAAAGGCCGGGACCTACCATAAAAGATGTTTTACAGCTAAAGATATAAGGAAGGCACCTCGACAAGACAGAAAGGAAGGGCAAAATCTCAATAGAGTCAAGACCCATACCACCAAGTGGGTGGCCCACAAATGGGAGAATAATTACAATTTCAGAGGTGCTCCCAGCTAGCAAGGGGTATGAAGCCAACATCAGGCTCCCAAGCCCAGGGATCCTGTTGTGGAAAGAAGAGTTCCTAGAAAGTTGGGCTTTGAAGACCAGTAGTGCTTATTTTCCAGAGAGCCAGAGGGTTGTGGGAAATAGAGATTCCACTCTTAAAAGATGCTCACAAAATCCCACATGATCTGAGAATCAGAACAGAAGCAGTCATTTGAAAGGATCCCGGGTCACACCTACCTCCTGATCTTGGAGAGTCTCCCAGAGAGGCAAGAGGCAACTACAGCACAGCCTCAGGGACAGAGACACTGGCAGCAGCCATTCGGGGGAGCTCCTTCTACCTCGTGGATGCTGGTACCAGCAAGCATAATTTCAGAATCCTCCCTGTAGCTTATCAGCCTCAGGACCGAGCCCCACCCATTTCCACCAGACTACAGACACAAGTACTAGGATGCTGCAGGCCAAGCAACTAACTGAGCAGGGGCATAGCCCCATCCACCAGCAAACAGGCTGCCTTCAGATCCTCTCAGTGCACAGCTGCCCCTGGACATGGGTCCAGCCACCAAAAGCCCCAGGACCAGCCTCCACACCTCAGTGGACAAGCACCAGCCCCAGAGTCCCTGGCCCCTCTGACAAGTGAGCCTGCTCTGGCCTTGGAGTCAGCCTCACCATCGGCAGGTGGTAACTGCACAGGGACTGGATGGAGCTTGGACCTACCCAACAGCAAACCTGCTTTAGCAGTGGGATCAGCCTCATCCACCAACAGGCACACACCAGCTCCAGGAATACCACAGCCCAGCAGCCTGTGTAACCAGGCCACTTAATTGCAGGCCAGAAGCAGCCATGGACTCAGCTGGGTCCTGACCCTGCCCATCAGAATGCCAACACAAGATTAGGGATACCCCCGGCCCTGCAGAGAGCTGTGTCAGGAACAGTGATCCAACACCAACTCTGTGGCTCCTGGGCCCTGCAGCCAGAACGCAGAACCTGTCTCTTCCTCCCAGTAGCCAGCATAGCCCCAGAACCAGTGACTGGGCACTAGCCCTGATATCACCTGGACTGCAATTCTACCCATAAGTGAACCAGCACCAGATTTGGTGTCCCCCAGAGTTGTGCAGCCAGCTGCCTTATGATTTAGTCTCACCAAGCAGCACAGATAGCCTCCATACAAGGCAGAGCCTGGCAAACAAGCAGTCTGGGGGCAGCCAAGCCTACCAGACCACCCACAGTAGTCAGCCCACCACAGCAGAAGAGCCCAAGCAGCCCACATAGGGGGTACACCTAGAATATATAGCTCTAGTGACCAGGGGAGAGGGGGCTGCTGGGACCCATAGGACAGCTCCTACAAAAGGCCACTTCCCCAAGGTCAGGAAATGTAACGAACCTACTACACACATAGCAATAAAAACAGGAAGTTAAGAAAAATGAGGTGACACAGAAACACGATCCAAATGAAGGACCAAGATAAGAATTCAGAAGAAGATCTAAGTGAAGTGGAGATAGCCAGTCTCCTCAACAAAGGGTTCAAGGTAATGACTGTAAAGATGATCAAAGAACTCAGGAGAAGAATGGACGACCAGAGCAAGAAGTTAGAATTTTTTTAAAAAGAGTTAGACATTAAAGAACAACAAAACAGAGATGAGGAATACAATAACTGAAATGAAAAATACATTAAAGGAAACTACTGTAGACTAAATGATACAGAGGAATGAATCAGAAAACTGAAGGACAGAGTACTGGCAATCACTGAAGATGAACGGTAAAACAATAGATTAAACTGAAATGAGGAAAGTTGAACAGACTTGTGAAACAACATCAAGTGTACTAATATTTGCATCATACTGGTCCCAGAAGCAAAAAGGAAAGAGAAAGCAGTGTAGAACATACCTGAAGACATAAGAGTTGAAAACTTCCCTAACCTGGGAAAGAAAACAGACATCCAAGTCCAGTAAACACAGTAAGGCCAAAAAAGGATCAACCCAAAGAGGACCACACCAAGACTCATGGTAATTAAAATGGAAAAAAATAAAAAATAAAGATAAAAAGACACTATTAAAAGGAGCAAAGGAAAAGCAACAAGTTACAAACATGGGAAATTGCATAAAGTTATCTGCTGACTTTTCAGGATAACCTCTGCATGCCAGAAGGGAGTGGCATGGTATATTTAAAGTCATGAAAGGGAAAAGCCTATAAGCAAAAATACTCTACCCAGCAAGGCTCTCCCTCAGCTTTGATGGTGAGATCTAAAGTTTTACAGAGAAGCAAAACTAAAAGAGCTCAGCATCGCCAAATCAGCTTTATGAGAAATCTTAAAGGGGCTTTTCTAAGTGAAAAAGTAAAGGTCACGATTGAAACATAAAAATTAGGAAAGGAAACTTACTACAGGAAAAACCTCATTGGTTAAGGCAAATATTCAACAAAGGTAGTAAATCAACCATGGACACAGCTAATAGGAAGGATGAAAAAAAAAACAGTAATAAAATCATCTATATTCACAATAAGAAGTTAAGGGACACACAAAACAAGTAGATGTAAAATATAAGGTCAAATTCAGTAACTGTGGGGGAGCAGAGTAACAATGCAGGGTTGTTAGTGTCCATGTGAAATTAAGAGCTCAGCAACTTAAATAATCACACACACACACACACACACACACACATAAACAAAACTGAAAGAAATCCAAACATAATATTAAAGATAGTCCTCACATCACAGATGAAGGGAATAAAAGGGGAAGAAAGGAACACTGAAGAAATTAAAGAGGGATTCTAAAAATACCCAAGACAAATGAAAATGAACACACAATGATCCAAAATCTATGGGACACAGCCAACGCAGTTCACAGGGGGAAGTTATAGTGATACAAGCTTATTCTTAGGAATCAAGAAAAATATCAAATAAACAACCTAACATTACACCTGAAGGAATTAGAAAAAGAAGAAAAAACAAAACTCAAAGCTGTCAGAAAGAAAAATTAAGAAAACTATACCATATGCAATGACATCAAAAAGAATAAGATACCTAGGAATAAACACACCTAAGCAGGTAAAAGACATGTGCTCAGAAATCTCTCAGCCATTGGTGAAAGAAGTTGAAGACAACACAAAAAGATGGAAAAATATAGCATGTGCATCGACTGGAAGAATTAATACTGTTAAAATAACCATGCTACCAAAGACCATCTACAGATTTAATGCAATCCCTATCAGAATACCAAAGCATTTTCACAGAACTTGAAAAAGTAATTTTAAAATTTGTATAGAAACACAAAGACCCCAAATAGCCAAACAATCTTGAGAAAGAACACAGCTGGAGGCATCACGCACCTTGACTTCAGACTATACTGCAAAGCGACAGTAATCAAAGAGAAAGGTACCAGAGCAAAAACAGACACAAAGATCACTGGAATAGAATAGAGATCCCAGAAATAAGCCCACACACTTATATTTAATTGATTTATGACAAAGCAGGCAATATGGAGAAAAAACTGCCTCTTCAATAAGTGGTACTGGGAAAACTGGTCAGCTACATGGAAAAGAATAAAATTAGATTATTTTAGCACACCACATATAAAATAAATGCAAAACTGAATAAAGACCTAAATGTAGGACCAGAAACCATAAAACCCCTAGAGGAAAATATAGAACATTCTTCAACATAAATGATAGCAACAGTTTTAGGTTCAGTCTACTAAGGCAAATGAAACAAAAGCAAAAATAAACAAATGGGACTTCACTAAACTTAAAAGATTTTGCACAGCAAAGGAAACCAAAGACAAAATGAAAAGACAACCTGCTGAGGGAGAGACAATATTTGCACATGATAAGAGGTTAACATCAAAAAAGATGACCAAGCAAGGGTTCATACCTAAACTACAGAAACAGCACATACAACTCAATATCAAAAAAACACCCAAAATCTTTTTTTAAAAAATGAGAAGACCTAAATGGACATTTTTTCCAAGGAAAAACTACATATAGAGAGCCAGAACTCACAAAGATGCTAAACATAGCTAATCGGCAGTAAAATGCAAATCAAAACTATGAGACATATCACCTCAGTCTTGTCAGAATGGCTGTCATCCAAAAGATCACAAATAACAAAGGTTGGTGAGGATGTGGAGAAAGGGAAACTCTTGTACACTCTTGATGTGAATGTGAAGTAGTGCAGCTACTGTGGAAAGCAGAATGGAGGTTCCACAAAAAACGAAAAATAGAACTACCATGATATCCAGCAATTTCACTGTTGGGTATATCAGAAGAAAACAAAAACACTATTTCAAAAAAAATAACTGCACACCAATGTTCATAACAGTGTTATTTGCCATAGCCAAGATATAGAGTCAAACTAAGTGTTCATCAATAGCTTCGTGGATAAAAAAGATTTTTTATGATGACTTCAGCAAAAAATGAAATTTTGCCATTTGCAAGAACATGGATGGATTTGGAGGGTATTATGCTTAGTAAAATAAACCGCAGAGAAAACAAGCATGGCATGTTATGAGAAAAAAAGCATGGTATGGTATGAGAAAACAAGCATGGTATGTTATCACTTACACGTGGCATCTAAAAAATTGAATACAATAACAACAAAAAAACAGACTCACAGATTAAAGAACAGACTAGTGGTTACCAGCAGGGACAGATAGGGTGGAGGAGCAAAATAGTGGTAGGAGATGTTGAGGTACAATCCACTATGTATAAAATCAATAATCTACAGTGATGTACTGTATAGCATGGGGAATATAGCCACTCTTTTACAATAACTATAAATGGAGAAGAACCTAAACATTTATGAATCACTATGCTGTACCTCTGAAACTAATATAATAATGTAAATTAACTATAGATCAATAAAATATAAAGTAAGAAATAATAAAGGGGAGACACAGATTATTAGATAGAAATCAATTAAATAAACACAAGTTTTGGAAACCAAGGAATTAAAAAACAACACGTAAGACACAACATTGGCATTTAAAGTGTACAATCTATTCATTTAAAAGAAATCATTTAAGTGGTAAAAAATGGTACCCATTCTCACAATTTTGTATATCTAGGATAAATTATTATCTACAAAAATATGTTACAAATATTCACTCAAAAAGAAAGAGAAAATTGGGATAAACCCATTTTAGTATCCAAAATATCAAAGTCTCTATGCAAAATTGATTTGAATAAGTTCTGTTAGCCACTTCTAGTTTCTTTGTGATGTAAAATCTTTTAAAGCATAAAAATCAGCCTTTCTACATTATTCCATTAGACATACATAGAAGTTAAAAGAAATGAGAAGACAGAACAATCAACCAGGAAGGTGAATTTACTGAGAAACAGTCATTCGTTCTCCCTCCTCCTTTTCTTTTCCTCCTTTTCCAGGTCTCTTTGGGTTCCGATCAAGAGAAATCTTGAGAGTTCTGAGAATATTTCTTTGAGGGCTTCAAATCACCATACCTACATCCTCTGCCACAACTACACACACGGGAACAAAAATAAACCTCTGCTATCTACTCACGTAGGAGGGATTCATGCAAAATAAACTCCTACATGGAGACCAACAGGTGAGTTTTCTACCTGTTCTTTCTAATGTCCTTCCATTATGGTAAATCCCACACATTATGAGGAAGAAACGGTTATGTGAGCTTTTCCTTGAAGTCAAAAAACTTGCATTCATTTCAAGTACCTGGTGATCATAGGGTACAGCCAGGGAAGGTGCTATCCCCCTTGGGGGGAGGGGCGGTGGATGGGCTCCCGCACCCATGCACCTCCTGATGCACAGATTCTGGAGAAACAAAGGGCAGTCACACCGCAGTCAGCCTGTCAGGCTGTCGGGCCACTGGGCAACCCGACCAGCCTGGAAGTGCCCCATCAGTTTGCTGAAAGCAAAACCCTGTCCCCCCTGTGAAGCCAGGCAATTTGGGTCAGAGAGTCAGAGGAGACCGGTAATCAACTCCTCCTCTCTGCTCACCTCCTTGGGGTTACAGCAACCCCATCTCCAAACCCAAATCTGACCCTGGAGTGCCAAACTGGGAGTGGCAGGTGGGCTCTGCCGGTGCTTCAGCGCCCTCTGGAGGTTGTCTGCTCTAATGGCAACTCTCAGCCCTTCCTCCTCCTCCTTCCCTAGTCCTGGGGGCTGCCTTGGCCTCCTGCAGCTGCTGGCCTGAATTCATTCTTCTTTTTTCTCCAATTACAATGAAGTGTCTTACAGAGGTTTGGAATCTCTTGAAGAAGGAAGATCTTTTAGCCAATACACCTTAGCCGTGAGAAGTTGGTTTCAAGAATGAACCTGAAATACTGTATTTTTCTCCTGATGATTCCAAGGAGAGACAGCTCAAGTTTTCTAAATCATAAGAAAAACCAAGGTAAATATGATACTCTGAGCCAGAGATGAAAAAGCAGTTTTTAGCACCCCCTCCTCATGTCATATGACCGGGATTTAAATCAATCAACTGCCACTGGTTTTTAAATCAAGTGACCCAACTTTAAATCCATCAGCTGCTTCCCTGTAACTCACGTGACTTGGCTTTGAATAGTAAGAAATGCAGAGGTATAAAAATGATGTTCTGAACAATAAATGGAAAGACAACATTTTAGAAAGTTTTTTCCTTTTCGAATGGACCATTCATTGCCTACAGAATAAAGGATTCCCTTGTGGATTTCTTGAACTGTAAACACATACATTGTCCCCGTTGGCTTGATTGACTTAGATTTTGGGGGTTTTTTTTTGTTGTTGTTGTTAACATCTTTATTGGAGTATAATTGCTTTACCTTGTTGTGTTAGCTTCTGCTGTATAACAAAGTGAATCAACTATTCGTATACATATATCCCCATATCCTCTCCCTCTTGTGTCTCCCTCCCACCTTCCCTATCCCACCCCTCTAGGTGGTCACAAAGCACTGAGCTGATCTCCCTGTGCTATATGCAGCTGCTTCCCAATAGCTATCTATTTCACCTTTGGTAGTGTATATATGTCCATGCCACTCTCTCACTTCATCCCAGCATACCCTTCCCCCTCCCTGTGTCCTCAGGTCCGTTCTCTACATCTACGTCTTTATTCCTCGGCAGCGACTCCTGCTAGGGACGGATACTTCCTTTTATGCTCAGGGAAATCCCCTAGTTTGAATATGATTTGAGTTTGATCCTGTGAAACCATCAGAACTTCCCACCAGAGATAAATGAGGAGATTCTGGCCTTTATTAGTATGCATGATGAACACGGGTGTCCTGGCTGTACTTGCCAACCCTCCTATTTTACCCACCTATTTTTATCCACCTTCCTCCCTGTGAGTACCTTTGACCAACCCTGAGTTCAGACTCCTGACCTATTACAGTGACTTTGTCAGCCTTTCTTTAAAAATGGACAGGTAATAAAACGAATTTAACCTAGAAGCAGCAGCTCAGTAAGGGAAATAAAATCATCAGAAGTTATCTAATCACCGCCACAGCCATCCAGGGCTCTGTCTTACCTGCTGGGTCATAAGAATGGGACCTTCCTAAACTTGAAGGGCATCCAATCAAATAGGTAAAGGTCTGCTCACCTCTGGCTCTTGGAGGGATTGCTAGGCACTCTACCCAGTGTATACTAACTGCAAAACACTGTCATGGTTGTGAAACACCTATGTTCCAGGAAAGCTTTTTGGGGTGCATGGGGAAGGTTTCTTTTTGACATAAAGCAAAAAATAAATCACCAAGCTCTTTGAGCACAGGGGTTCTTAAGAGGGCAGTAGAAGGAAGGAATGGGCAGAAAAGATGATCTCCAGTGAAGTGAAGGCCGTTTTTCCAAAAGAGTAGGATTTAGTCTCAGTTTAAGGAGAACACTTTTAAATAGCTGGGACAGCTCCAAACTGCAGTTTAGGGAACGAGTGCTTCAAAAGAACAGTGCTTTAAAAGTCCTGGCAAGGCAGCAAGAGGATGAAGAGTTGGTTTTGCATAGTTTTGAACACAGGAGTAAAGAAGCAGAGGCATCTCTGACTAAAAAGGCCCTGAGATCCTATGGCATCAATTGCAGGGTCAGTTGCAGGGGCAGGGGGTGTGGAGGGCGATATTTCTCTCTCAACGTCTCCCAGGGCAGCCACCCCTCCCGACCCCACCCCCCCACTCCCTTCACCCTTCCTCCCTCCACTGTTGGGTCCCCAGGGACAGCACTTTTCAAGCTGGAGCCCTCAGGCACCATCTCTGCTGTCTGGATTCTTCCTGGAGCCTGGCAAGTTCTGGGACAGGAAGGCGGGTCTGCAAGGCCGCTGCGGTGCAGTCGGACCTGGAGGCCTGGAGGGGAACTGGAGCCCTGAAGCCCACCCACGTCCTTGAAGCCGAGGGAGGAACACATCCTCCTAACAGTACTTCTCAGGGGTCAGCGTGCTCCCCACCCGACGGTGATCCATACTCACTTGAGGCAGCAAGGACTGCCTCTAACTGGCCCCCTCGATTCCGCCTTAAGGGTCCTCGCACATGTGTGATAGCGCAGGCCCCGGATCTCTTTAGTCATCTGAGGCCAGTGCTGCCGGCATCCCTCCAGTCCCATCCCCCAGCCCCTCCCTCTGGGACTGTATCTAATAGAAGAAAGAGCACAGAGGAATTGGCTGAATCAAGGGACCTGGGAGCCTGGGGATGAGTTTGAAGACCGAGAACCTAAGGCGCAATTACATATTATTGGAAACTCTTGTGGAGTGTGTGTGGGGGGGAGGTTAGGAGGCTGAGAGGCTGAGTCGACCTGGTGAGTCCAGCCCCAGGACACCACACAGCCCTGTCCCCCTTTCCCTGCCATCAGACAAGCGGTGCCGCAACTCCAGCCGGGACTCTGCACTTCCCCCTCCCTGATTCTCCAGAAGAGCAGGTGGCCCCCCTCTGAGGGCAGGGGCAAGACAACGGACCAAGTCCCCCTGCACTAAGGCGCTACTGGAATCTCTTCCTGAACAGCAGTGCTGGCTTGGAGCGAACCCGTGCACCGCCAAAGTTGGTCTCGTCCTGCAGCTGAGGGACGCAGGCTTTAAGTCAGCTGCCTTGGCTTTAAATCAATCAGTCCCCCCTTTAAGTCAGGTGACCCAACTTTAAATCACTGTGTGCCCCTCAAGCCTGCCACTTCAAAAGTTGGGAACTTCACTTTGATCCCAGCACCTCACACAGCTGAATGCACACTGTAGTCACCCCCAAGCCTGGCTTAGAGGCAGGCTATAAGGTAAGGGGATGGGCTGCACACATGGTGAGGAGGGTGCACTTCATGTACCAGAAGGGTCCAGGTACTCTGGGTACAGCAAGCAGTGCACGATACAGCAGCTCCCTGGCAAAGCTGGTGATGCACAGGGGGAGCAGGCACACCCAGGCACGCAGAGGTTCCAGGCCGGGAGCTGGGGCACAGCCAGCCGGGAGGGTGTGAAAGCCGAGGATCTGAGCCTTCTTGAGAAAGGCAGACACAGAGGATGGATGAGAAACAAAGACCAGATGAAACATGGATTTGAAAAGCACACCCTGCTCTTGAAATTGGGGTAGGGTCACCCCAGATTTGAGTCTTCTTACGCCCCAGTACCTAGTGCTTTGGTATTTGCACAATTACTTCTAAAATGTGACTGATAATATCTAAACCATAGAATGCTGCATTTGGAGTGGTTTTGCGTGTTTATGTTTCTATAGTGGAATAATCTTTTCTACAAGAAAAATGTACACAATCTGGAATAAATTCAAACCCCTCTTTAAAAAGTACTATATCGGACTTCCCTGGTGGCGCAGTGGTGAAGAATCTGCCTGCCAAGGTAGGGGACATGGGTTCGAGCCCTGGTCAGGGAAGATCCCACATGCCGTGAAGCAGCTAAGCCCATGGGCCACAACTACAGAGCCTGCAGACCACAACTACTGAAGCCCGCGCGCCTAGAACCGGTGCTCCACAACAAGCGCAGCAAGAGAGGCCACCGCAATGAGAAACCCGCGCACCGCAACAAAGAGTAGCCCCCGCTTGCCGCAACTAGAGAAAGCCTGCGCATAGCAACGAAGACCCAACGCAGCCAAAAACAAATTAATTAATTAATTAGTTAACTATTTTAAAAAAAAGTACTATATCCTTCTGTGCAGCTTCTCTGGGAAGAACAGAGAGATGGCGTAGGAGAGTGAGAAAGACCAATATTTAGTGCACATCTCTCATGCAGGTGCTCTGCTGGCTCAGATAGATTTATCCCCACTTTACAAAGGAGGAAATAATCTCAGAGAGGTTTAGTAATTTTCCCAAAGCCAAACAGCTATGGAGTGGCAGAACCAAGATCTGAACCAAGTCTGTTACCTTCAAAGCCTAAGTCCTCATCACAACAAAACTCAATTAATATTTACATTTATCGAATTACATTGCAACCTGGGGAGTTCTTGGCACAATCCTGAATAAGAGTGAGAAAGAAAGAAATAGCATTGTTCCTACAGTCAACCCAAATTTTTGGAGCAGCTGCTAGATGCCTGGCCCTTTTTGGGGTTCAGCAGTGATCAAGACAGGAAGAGTCCTGCTTTCATGAACCACGTAGTGGGGAGGAGAGACGGGTGCAACTTGGGTGAGGGATTTCACCTTGCTGGACCTCTGTTTTGTCATCTGGAAAATGGGATGGGTGTTCCTCATTTTCTGGGATTGTCCAGCCCTCACATTCTCTGATTCCATAAGAAGCATTTGTTTTCCTGTTTCTTTAAACTTCATTCAGGCCGTGAGCTGTGATGAATGTTGTTAGCTGCTCCCCAAATCACTCTATCCCCACCCTTTCCCTGTGATCAGGTCTTTCCCGAAACATGACTCACAGTCAGTCAAGTCACAGAACCTAAGGGGCACCCAGCAGAAAAATTCCAACCCTTGCTTCCCAGGAGCTCTGCGGTCTACCTGCCAGGTAAACTTAACTCACCTGGCACAAGGTGGCCATCCCTGGTTTCACATCAACATGATCTCAGGCACAAACCTCCTTGTTTTTCCATTTTGTCTTTAAGTTACTTGTTGAAACAACTGCACAAATATGACACAGATATAAAATCAGGCATCTTCTGCCCCCAGTGCCTACTAATAAATGATTTTCTGCCACTTTAATGATAAAGATAGAACATTTCAACATTCTGCTACCCTTATTATTTGTCATTTTTGTTGATATTTCTATTGACTACATCTTTCAATATTTTAACAATGGAACATTTATTTAGGTGGTTCCAGACCCAGCCTTTAGTGGTAAAGGTTTTGTTGTGATATTTCTATTATGTTTCCTTTAAAAATCATTATCCTATTTAAATGGATTAAGTCAATTCTATAGGCATTTATCTTATGATATTGATGAAATTGATACATAGAGGGCAGTAGTACAAGTTGATTGGACTTGAGAACCTCTATTAGCACAGTTAAGTATAAATATGATCTATATGTAAACCAAAGTACAGGCCGAGTGAGATTCTCTGACTTTTTTCCACTGTCTGCCCCTTTAAGCCTGAGGGAAATGGAATATTTCTTGCCCTATCAGTAAACAAAGGATGTCACAGTCTTCAGCACTTGCAGCCCTCCAATGTGAGCCGGCGGGCCCTGAGGCACTCAGGATATGCAAATACAGAATGCAGGCCCCAGAGAGCTGAGGTGCATATCAAAGGAAGGATTTCAGTGAGCCCAGGCAAAGAAAAGCGCCGCATTCCTCACCTTGGGAGAGCTGGTTTTCCTTAGTTAACAATCACCTTTTGATGTTCCCCATTACCTGCGCCAGTCCCCTGCCCTGTCCCCTCCCCCCGGTACTTTAGCTCAGGGAGGAAGGAGCGCAGAGGGACTCGGCTGAATAAGGGGCCTGCGCGCCTCGGGAGGAGTTTTCAGCCGCTTTCCCCGCAGTCGGGAGGAGGGGCGCTGACCCTGCGCCTCCCTTGCCCCGTTTCCCCTCAGGACGCTCAGGCCGACACCCTCCCCACGCCCACCAGGCCTCGCGAGCCAGGCCGAGGGCAGGGGCGAGAGGAGGGACCGAAGTTCCCGGGGACCAGACGCTGGAGGCCGCTCTTTCTGCACAGCAGCGGCGGGTGGCAGCGAACCCCTGCCCCTCAGAAGCTGGTCTTGTGCTGCCGCCCGGGCACCGGACCAGGCGGAGGGTCGGCGCCCACTTACCCGGCCCGCCGTCCCCGCGACTGTCATGGCTTCGGCCGCCGGGGCACCTCCAGAGCCGGCAGCCTCAGTGAGGTCGCCCTCCCCTCGGGCTCCGGGGCAGTTCCGTGAAGGCGGAGGGAAGAGACGCCGCCCGAGCCGGGAGTTCCAGCTCTGAGGAAACGCGGGCTCTGTTCAGCGCGCAGTGGGTGGGACCGCTCTGCCCCGAGGCCTTCCGGGAGGGAGCGGGGCGGCGGGGGAGGGAGCCGCCAGGAGCGCAGGGCCCCGTCGGGGGTCCTGGAGGGGCGGCCCGGCCTGGGGGCCACGCCCACTGTGGCCGCAGCCCAGGCCTTTTTCCTGGAATCCTACACAAAAAAATTAGAAAGATACACAGTCTATAGTAAATATTCACAAATGATTGTTGCTGCTGTGCTCACTATTCTATTAAAGGTGTAAAATCCATAAAACACTTTAAGTTCAAAATTAAATATGAATTTTTACCTTTCTAATTATGTCTCTGATATTCACAGTTGTGGTTAATGAATCAGAGACTGTGGCATCACTAGTTAAAAATGAGCTTGTTAAAAAAATAGAACTCAGGCCCACCGGACCTACTGAATCACAATCTGCACTTTTACAATCTCCCCAGTGTTCTTGTGCACCCATGAATAGTTGAAAGGTACATTTCTACCTCGACAGGTCTTTTCTCTATGAGAAATACACACATTTTATCCAGTTTGACATAAATAAAACACTCAAAAATGCATATGCCTGTGTTGAAACCATCATTTTATCATTTCTTTTCCAGACAAGTATAGTCTCTATACTGGTTTTGTGGATCACATGCCATACTCTTTTCTTGTAGTTAGAAATAAGGTAGAGAAAGTTACTTTGTAAAAAAAAAATATATATATATATATATATTAGTGGATAATTGAAGACACTCTTCTAAATTAAAACCTTCTCTTAATTTGCTGTTTTCTTCTTGGGTCATATTATGAACTCTTCCCGTGGCCACATGGCATGTGTACGTTTAATTTCAGGGACTGCTGACATTCCAGGATGTGGCCATAGATTTCTGTCAAGAGGAGTGAGAATGCCTGGACCAAGATCAATGGGAATTGTACAGGGATGTGATGTTAGAGAAGTATAGGAACCTGCTCTCCTTGGGTGAGGATACCTTCCTTCCAGAATTCCTTATCCAACCACAGGGTTTGGAGTCCTTCATTTGTAGAATGTCTCCTGGAATCTTCTGCTTCCTACAATAGGGTTTCAGATTGCAACGTTTCAGGAAAGATTGGGAGTTTGTGGGTATAATTTTTCTTATTCTTTTAAAATTGCAGCCTCCCTTTTAATATACTTTGTAACTGCTTGGGATGTGTCTATATGAACTGTGTGCTATATGCTTCTGTTATAGTCCTTACAATATTTTATTGTCTTATTTTCTGTAACAATTTTCCATGGATTCTTTGGGCTTAAGGTATATTAAAAGGGAGACTGCGAATCTGGGACTTCCCTGGTGATGCAGTGATTAAGAATTCGCCTGCCAATGCAGGGGACCCGGTTCGATCCCCGGTCCGGGAAGATCTCACGTGCCACGGAACAACTAAGCCAGTGGGCCACAACTACTGAGTGTGCACGCCACAACTACTGAAGCCGGTGTGTCTTGAGCCCGTGCGCCATTTATTTTTTGGAGAATAAAACCACTTCTGAGTGATTAAAATTTAGGCCAGCTAGTCAAAATGCTTTATCACCTGTTCTTCTAAAACACTGGTCAATGGAACAAGTTTTACTAGGGATAACAGTGTAATTGTATTCTGGAGTTCATATGGGCAATATGGTTTATGACCTTGACGCTGGATCACGACATTTCAACGGTATAACTGCTATTAATTGTCTGTTTGTTCAACGATTAAAGTCTCACGTGATCTGAGTTCAGACGGGAGTCATCCTGGTTGGTTTCTGTCTATTGCAGTTTTCTTCCAGTATGAAAGGACAAGAGCAATACGGCTTACTTTACAAAGTGTCTTCAAACTAAATGATGATATAATCTACATTCAATTAATTTATACATACCCTACTGTAGAACAGGGTTCGTTACGGTGGCAGAGCCCGGTAATTATGTAAAACTGAAACTTTTTCTGCACTGGTTCAAGTCCTCTTCCTAAGAATATGTTTATAATCAACATTCTTTCACAAATTACCCAATTTAATTCACCATAGCATTCCTCATATTAACTAAATGGAAAATCCTAGGCTATATACAAATCCAGAAAGGGCCAAAAATCATCAGCCCCCATGGATGATTACAACCCATTGCTGAGGCGTTCAAATTACTTATTAAAGAACCACTATGTCCATCAACATCATCAATTTATATATTATTGCCCCAATGCTAGCCTTAACCCTGGCTCTCACAACATGAATTCCTCTTCCCATATCTTATCCACTAATTAGTATAAATGTAGGCATATTATTTCTATTAGCCATGTCACACCTAGCCATTTATTCCATCCTCAGATCTGGATGAACTTCACCTTCAAAATACTCACTCACTGGAGCTCTAGGAACAATAGCACAGACAATCATCTCATATGAAGTAATGTAGCAGTTATTCTATTCTCAGTCTTACTGGTAAATGGATCATTTACACTTTCAACAGTAATTATTACACAAGAACACCTATGACTAATTTTCTCCTGACCCCTACCCAGAATTTGATTATCTCCGCAGTAGCAGAAATCCAATGAAGCCCCACTTGATTTAACGGAAGTAGCATCAAAACCTGTACATGTCTTCAATGTAGAAAATGTAGCAGGCCCATTCAGCCCGTCCCTCCTAGAGAATATGTCAATTTCCCTATAATAAACATTTCCACAGCAATCTATTTTTAGGAGCATTCGACAATCCCTAGGTGCCAGAATTATATACAGCCCAAGTCATCATTAAAACACATCTAACAATCTCCTTTCTATGAATTTGAGCCTCCTACCTACAATTTTGATATGATCAACGCATACATCTCTTATAAAAAGTTTTTTTACGACTAACATTAACCCTATGTATATGAGAGTTTTCACTACTTGTCATCATACCAGGCAACCCACCACAAATTTAAGAAATATGTCTGACAAAAGAGTTACTTTGATAGAGTAAATCATAGAGGTTTCAATGCTCTTATTCCTGGAATTGAATTCTTCCTAATAATTTTACATTCTCCATGCTACCTACCACATTACACCACATGCTATATAGTAAAGTTCTCTAAGTAAGCTTCAGGCCCATACCCCCAAAATATTTTTGTATATCCTTCCTGTGCTAATAAACTCTCATTGTTTTTTACCATCATTCTACTGACCGTTTTCTCAGGAAATATAATTGTATAACAAGCTCACACTGGTTAATGGTATCCCCATTCTAATAAAAAAAACATGAACCCATAAGCAACAGAAGCATCCAACAAATATTTCCTAAAACAGTCCACCACGTCAATACTACTTATAATGGCTATTATCATTAATCTAATATACTCTGGTCAAAGAGCACAATGAATAACAAGAATCTTTAATCCAGCAGCATCCACCCTCATGACAATCGCCCTTGTCACAAAAGTAGGACTTTCCCCATTTCACTTCTGAGTGCCTGAAGTCACACAAGGCATCCCATGAACAGCAGACCTGATGCTATCAACATGACAAAATTGCACCCCTATCAGTTTTATACCACATGTCACCATCCATCAACCTAAATATACTATTAATCATAGTGATATTATAAATCATAGCTGGAGGTGGAGGCAGACTTCGCCATACTCACCTGGAAAATATTACACCCTCCTCATCAATTGCCCATATAGGATGAATAACAGCTATTATAATGTATATTCAGATTATAACAATCCTAAACATACTAATTTATATCATAACAACACTCTCTTCTTCTTATTTATGCCCAGATCATGTACTACAAGAGTATCATTATCACACACATGAGATAAAACACCTCCCATCACAATCATTTTCCTCACCATTATAGTATCATTAGGACATCGCCCATCACTATCAGGGTTTCTACCCAAATGAATAATTATCCAAGAGATAACAAAAACGACAACATCATTCTACCAACACTAATAGCCATCATAGCAGTCCTCAGCATATATGTCTACTTGCAGCTAACATACTCCACATCACTAACTATATTCCCTTCATTAAACAACACCAACACAAAACAATTTGAACATACAAAGAAATAACCTTCCTATCATTACCAATCATAATACCCACACGATTACTACACACAACACCCATTCTATCGGTGCTGGACTAGGAGTTTAGGTTAGTTCAGACCAAGAGCTTTCAAAACCCTAAACAAGTGAAATTTACTTAATTCCTAAAAATAAGGATTGCAAGACTTTATTCTACAGCAATTGAATGTAAAGCAAACACTGTATTGAAGCCAAATCTTTACGAGATTGATGAGTTTTAACCCCAGGAAACTTTAGTTAACAGGCAAATCCTCTAGTCAGCTGGCTTCAGTCTACTTCTCCTTCATTTGAGAAAGAAATAAAGAAAAAAAAAAAAAGGCAGGAACATCACTGGCAGAATTGAAGCTGCTTCTCTGAAGTTACAATTCAATTTGTTGATTCACCACAGGGTTTGCCAGAAAGAGGGCTCAATCTCTGTCTTTAGATTTACAGTCTAATGCTAACTCAGTCATTTTACCTCTGTTCATACACTGCTGATTATTTTCAACAAATCACAAAGATATCGGCATTTTATATTTACTATTTGGTGCTTGAGCTGGAGTAGCAGGCAGCACCTTAATTATATTAATCCAGGCTGAGCTATGCTGACCTGGACCGCTACTTGGAGATGCCCAAATCTGTAAGGTAGTCATAACAGTCCCTGCACTTGTAATAATTTTCTTTATAGCTGTACCCGTTATGATTGCAGGCTTTGAAAACTGACTTGGGCCACTAATAACTCGGACACCTGAAGTAGCATTTCCCCCAATAAATCATATAAACTTTTGACTACTTCCCCCATCATTCTTACTCCTACTCATATCACCAATAGTAGAAGCTGGTTCTGGTACCAGTGGAACCGTGTATTCAGCTCTAGCCTGCAATCTGGCCCATGCAGGAGCCTCTGTCGACCTAACTGTTTTCTCCTTACATTTAGCAGGTGTCTCCTCAATTCTTGGTATTATTACTTTTATTACTATAGTCTTTAATACAAAACCAGCAGTCATATCCCAATACCAAACACCATTATTTGTTTAATCTTCCCCAACTATAGCCATATTACTGTAATTACCAATCTCAGTCCAAGCAGCCAGAATTGCCATGCTGTTAAGAGATAGAAATCTAAACACTACTTTCTTTGACCCTGCAGGAGGAGACCGAATCCTATACCAACACCTCTTTTGATACTTTGCTCTCCCTGAAGTCTGTATTCATGGCCTAACAGGGTTTGTTATAAACTCACATATCATTACATACTATTTAGGACAAAAATTGCCTTTCAGCTATCTGGGAATAGTATGAGTCATGTCCACTGGTTTTTTAGGAGTTCTCTTGTGGGCCCATCATATGTTTACCATAGGGATAGCTGTGGACTCAGGAGCATACTTTGCATCAGCTACCGTAATTACTTCTATCCCTACAGGAGTAAAAGTATCTAGCTGATTAGCAACTCTTTATTTAATTTTTCTTTTTCTTTGCTTTTTTTTTTTTTTTTTTTTTGGCTGAGTTGGGTCTTGGTTGCTGCGCGTGGGCTTTCTCTGGTTGCGGTGAGCGGCAGCTACTCTTCATTGCGGTGTGCGGCCCTTTCATTGCAGTGGCTTCTCTTGTTGCAGAGCACGGCCTCTAGGCGCGTGGGCTTCAGTAGTTGTGGCTTGCGGGCTCTAGAGGGCAGGCTCAGTAGTTGTGGCACACGGGCTTTTTGCTCCGCGGCATGTGGAATCTTCCCAGACAAGGGCTCGAACCCGTGTCCCCTGCATTGGCAGGCGAATTCTTAACCACTGCGTCACCAGGGAAGTCCCTGGTTAGCAACTGTTCACGGAGGTAATACTATATGACCTCCCACTATATTATGAGTTTTAGGCTTTAGTTTTTCTTTTTACAGTAGGTGGTTTGACAGGAATCATCTTAGCCAACTCATCCCCAGACATTGTCCTCCAGGATACATACTAGGCAGTAGCACACTTCCATGACCTAATGTCCATGGGAGCAGTCTTCACTATTATAGGAGGCTTCCTACACTGATTCCCACTCTTCTCAGGTTATACAGTTAACTCAGCATGAGCAAAAATTCACTTCACAAGTATATTTGTAGTAGTAAATATGACTTCCTGCAGCACTTTCGTGGCCTCTCAGGGATGTCACTACGTTAGTCTGAGTACCCTGAGGCACACACAACATGAAATATTTTGTCTTTAGGCTCATTCATCTCAGTAGCAGCAGTAATGCTAATAATCTTCATACTTTGAAAAGCATTTGTGTCTAAACAAGAAGTCTTAGCAGTGGAAATTGCTACTGCTAACCTAGAATGGTTACACGGATGTCCTCCACCATATCCTATGTTTCAAGATCCTACCTATGTAAATGTAAAATAAGGAAGGACTCAAGTCCTTTTCAACCAGTTTCAAGCCAACACCATAACAATTATGTCTTCCTCAATAAATGAGATAAAAGTAAAAAGTGATGTAGCTTTGTCAAAGTTAAATGATAGGCTAAAATCCTGTATATCACTAAGGCATATCAATTTCATCTAGGCTCTCAAGATACAACATCACCGATTATGGAAGAACTTTTACATTTTCTTCATCACACATTAATAGTGATTTTTAAAATAAGTTCTCTAGTCCTCTATATCATTTCACTAATATTGACATCTAAACTCATATGCATACAATAGATGCACAGGTAGAGAAAATGTGAACAATTTACTAGCTATTATTGTCATCTTAATTGCCCTATCATCATTGCGAATCCTTTACATGATACATGAAATCAATAACTCTTCCCAAACCATAAAAAACTATGGGTCAGTAATGATACTGAAGCTACAAATACACAGATTACGAAGATTTAAATGTTGACTCCTCTGTAATCCCCACATCCGAGCTAAAACCAGGAGAATAATGACTAATAGAAGTCAACAACCGAGTAGTTAGGGATAGTCATTGAATATTAGTTTCATCTGAAATTGTTGTACACTCCGGAGTTGTTCCTTCTCAGGCCTAAAAGGAGCTGCTATCCCAGGACGCCTAACTTAAAGAATCCTAATATCAACAGGACCAGGCCTATGTTGTGGACAAGAGAGCTCGTTTTCCTGAGTTCAAAGACAGGACAGAGGGATATGGCTGAGGTATGGGGTGAATCTGGAGCCCATGGGGATGCACTCTCCAAGCTCCAGTATAGGAATGGGGCCTCTAGGGTCCCAGGCCACCCACCACGCCCTCTCGAGCAGGATCTGGGCAACATTCCCTGTCAGTGATGAGGCAGCCCTAGCACTTGTCACGCCCCGATGTCGTGTCCTATGTGGGCCCCATGCTCTTGGGACCACACCCCACACTCTGCAGGTCCATGCTACAGGGTCCTTCATGCCTCAGGAGTAGAGACCACACAGCAAGCAGTTCCCTCCGCAACCAGCAGGAGGAGGGGAGGAGAGCAGGGGCACCAGGGGACTCTCACTCAGACAACAACACCCCAGCGGTGCCAGCGGGGACAGTGATGATGCAGATGAGGCACAGACCAAGAGATGGGACCAGAGGACCCAAAAGGCAGCTGGTCAGGTCCTGGCTCACCTGCACCCCGGACACCTTTGTCCCGCATACACCCCCTTCCTCATACACCCTCTCCTTAAATGCAGATTCTTCAGATGCGAACAGGCAGAGCTTCAGACTGAAAGTCAGCTCTTCCAAAATGACCCGTCAGCAAACACTGCAGGATTCCACTCCAGTGGGTGCCCTGGAGTCGACAACTCAGGGACTGAAGTGGATATCGGTGCCAGGGGCAGTGGGAGGGAATGGGGAATGAGACTTTCATGGTTGTGGAATTTTGGTTTTGCAAGATGAAAAGTTCTAGGGATGGTGGTGATGGCTCCACGAGAAAGTGAATATATCTGATGCCTCAGAAACGTGCACTTAAAATGGTGATGATGGTAAAGGGTATGTGACGTGTGTTTCATTTCACTTAAAATAAATTCTTAAAATAATGTCTTGTTAATTGAGATTCCATTTCGACTCCCCTTCATCACAACTGTCGGAGGCCCAGACACAGTCCCCTACCTTAGGGGCCATCACGGTACCCTCACAGAGCACGTGGGAGACCATTCTTAGGGGGGGCTAGTCTGTGCTCACCTGACCTCTGTCCAGGGGGACCCAGGCAGTGGTGACCCCCATAGATTAGACATATGATATGCTATCGTATTAATATGATACCACCAAGTGTTGTCACTCACCGGAACACAGAGCAGCAACCCACTCAAACATGCCTGACCTCATATGATTGTGACAAGATGAAGAGAAGAAAAGGAACCACAGGTTAATGAGGACAACACCCTTAATGCAGAGGTTGGAAATCTCAAAGGGGACAGGACACACTGCAGGCAAAGAGCGCATATGCGGTCTCCCCATCCATGTGATCCTGACCCATGCAGGTATGGTGAGACCCACACAGTCCCCGCACCCTATACCTGGGGCCACACATCCACACTCACCAGGGTGACCCACCTCCCCAGACCCCTCCACCTGGGTCACATGTCCACAGTCCCAGGGTGACCTCACCTCCCCAGACCCTGCACCTGGGGTCACACGTCCCCTTGGTCAGGACACCATGGCTCTGCAGGGGGCTCCCCCAATGTGGAAACAAGCTGGGTCCCTGGGACCTCCTGGGATGGGAAAAAGTGTCAGGTGGGTCTCCTTTCCCCACACTTGTCCCAGAGGAGTCCTCCTCTGCTCACTTTGGTTCTGTGTGACTTTAACTGTTTTTAAAGCTTTCCTACTAGAGTTGAACACACGACCCTGGTGCTGGCATGCTCAGTCCTTTCTCGTCTCACTTACATGTTGAGAAAACTCACAGGACAGCAGGGCTGAAAGCCGACGGGCAGCTCTGGACTCTGCTGAGTAGGGACGGTAGACTGGAGGGAGAGCTCAGCAGCAGCCTCAGCTGTCACCCATCGGCCTTTTGCCCGATCTGCGTGCCCTGCAATCAATTCAGCAGCTAAACCTGCTTCCCTATGCACCATGCACGTGCTGGTAAATTGGAATTATTGCCAGGTAGTCCTCCTGAGGATTCTCCATGAGCCCCAGGGAAGGTGAACCTTGCAGGGATTAAGACTAAGGCCCCGACCATAGCACTGACCCTTGGGAGGACCAGGTCACCACACTCAGAAGAGAGGCTGTTACGTAAACAAGTCCACCTCAGCTCCAGACCCCAGACATCTAAGCACTGACATTCAGAGGCAGGCACGGAGCTTCCCAGTACTGAGGCCAGGCCGGGTCTCTACCCAGGTCCCCATAGTCCTAGCGTACACAGAACATGGTCAGGTCTAAATCTTCTTATTATAGACAACACATGGTCAGCTCTAAACATAATCAGTAGACAGGACATGCAGAGGTCTAAATCTACCATGTAGACACAACTTGATCATGTTTAAACTAGCTTAGGGCTGATCTCATAGGAGGTACAGATCACACACATGGGTCTCTCATCTTTGGACACCCACATCAGGAAACTGAACAAAATCTTTGTCATTAAACATTTCAACAGGCAAAACAGAAATGTTCCCAATTTCTCTGGCCGCCTGATGGTCAGGATCCACGGGCGAGCCACGAACTTCTTAGAGTGCAGCCCAGTCTGCTGCCAGGACAGACAAGAAGTGGCCTGATTCCAGCCTCCCAGGCTTCCAGAAGGAGGCGGCCACACTGGAAGCCCAGGCAGGAGAGTCCTGCATGGTCCGGGCCGGGAGATCCGGTCTGTCCATTCGGCCGGCCGATTCCGGGCGGGGCGCTCAGGGCCGCTGAGAGCCCTGCACTCAGGTCCTGCTTCCCTGCAGCGTGTGCGTGTGCGTGTGCGTGTGCGTGTGCGTGTGTGTGTGTGTGTGTGTGTGTGTAGAGGGGGCGGTGGCTGACGGCTCCCATGGTTCCCGTCCCGGGCACCGTGCTGTCTTCGAGGGGAGGCACGGGGAGAGGTAGGGGCACAGAAGCCGTTGGAGAGGAGAACCCACCGCGGAACTCCTTGCACACTGGCTCGCCCCACCCGGAGACCCGCCTGCCCATCGTGGGCCGCATGTCGCCCCCCAGTCCCCCACCCCCGAGGGCAGGGTGCCTGCTCTTTCAACAGCACAGGGTCTCTCATGAAGGAGACCCAGTGGGGACTGTCACCCCCCGACTCCTGATGCTGTGTTTGGGGAGAATGAACCCCCTTGACTGGGCGATGGGACCCTGTGAGGAAAGAGGTGGCGGCCCCATCCAAGTCGGAGCCTGGCTGAGATATGAGAAAACGGGAGCCAAGGGCAGGGCCTGGAGGCCAGGCCAACAGGAGGGGCACCCCCAGCCTTGGCCGGGCTCTCCAACGGTGACATTGTTGCTTTAAGGGACCTGGGACAGGTGACTGAATGTAATGGGAGTCTAAACTGGACCCTGAATGGGGCTTAAAGAAGGTGTGAAGGATGTTACTGAGACAGTGACAGTCATTGGAAGACAAACTCTGTGTCAGGATATCCTGCTCCATCCATTTAAATCCCTGAGATCTGTGACCTTTACGGGGCTACGCAGGATTGTTAGAGCAGCTGCGTGCGGATATATCTGGGGCACAATTCAGTCTGCAGCCAACTTGCAAGTGGTTCCAGCAAACACACAGGTGTGCGCACAGGCAGGCACAGCACACACACAAACATATGCACGTGCACAGCACAAATATATTCACACACTAGCATGTGAACACACATGCACCCATATGCCCATGCACACACTAATGTGTGCAAGTGCACATACCTATGCACATGCACAGCATAGGTATGCAAACAGGCACATGCACACGCATAGCACACACACAGGGAATAAAGGGAATCCGTAAAGCATTAATTCCTGAACACAAGTGAAGCTGACATGTATTTTTTCCCTTTTCTTAGCCTTGATGTTTTCCACAACAAAAAGTTTAAGAAAAAAGTTAATGGCAAATGACTTTTGATTCATAGGACTTTCTGATTTTATTCCACAAATATTATGACAGTAGAAATGAATGTAGATATTACATGTGTCCACTAATGGATGAATGGAGAAGAAAAACACGGTCCATCAATACAAGGGAATGCTATTCAGCCTAAAAAGGAAGTCAATTCTGACACAGGATGCAGCAGGGATGAACCTTGAGGGCATTATGCTCAGTGATGTAAGCTAGACACAAAAAAACAAACAGTGCTTGATCCACTCATACAAGGCCCCTAGAGCAGTCGGAAATATAGAGACATAAAGTAGGATGTTGAGTGCCAGAGGCTGAGGGAGGGACAATGGGGAGTGAGTGTTTAATGGGGACTGTTTCAATTTTGCAAGATGAAAAAGTTCTGGAGGATGATGGTGGTCAGGTTTGCACAACAGTGTGAATTACTTCCTGACTCTGAAATGTGCACTTAAAAATGGTTAAGATAGTACATTTTATGTTATGTGTACCAGACCACAATTTTTAAAACTTTTTAAAAAACAACAGGAAATAGTCCATGAATACCGCAAGATGCACAACTTCACAAACAACAGAGGGATTAAAGCCATAAGAAAAATACTGTGCATACACCTACCAGAATGGCAGACATGAAAGACATAGTATCAAATATCAGCAGGATGTGGAGCAATGGAAAGCCTGGTACGCAACGGGGGGATGCAACCACTTCTGAAGCAATCGGGCCTCAGATAGCGAAGTCCGTGCACAGAGACCCACAGTGCTCCTCCCAGTTGAACACAAACCCACCAGCCCTGCACCAGGACACACGGACATGGACTTGCAGCCACAGGAGCCAAACCTGAAAGAACCTGAAGGCCATCACAGACGGATGCAGAAATGAACCATGCACGCTCCTATGAAGGAATATTCCACAGCAATGGAGTACATTTTGTTTAAAGGTAGTAAAACTATAAAAATTATTTTAAAAAAAAACTATATTTACAAGATGAAAGAATCTATAATTCTGGCACCTAGGGATTGTCGAATGCTCCTAAAAATAGATTGCTGTGGAAATGTTTATTATAGGGAAATTGACATATTCTCTAGGAGGGACGGGCTGAATGGGCCTGCTACATTTTCTACATTGAAGACATGTACAGGTTTTGATGCTACTTCCGTTAAATCAAGTGGGGCTTCATTGGATTTCTGCTACTGCGGAGATAATCAAATTCTGGGTAGGGGTCAGGAGAAAATTAGTCATAGGTGTTCTTGTGTAATAATTACTGTTGAAAGTGTAAATGATCCATTTACCAGTAAGACTGAGAATAGAATAACTGCTACATTACTTCATATGAGATGATTGTCTGTGCTATTGTTCCTAGAGCTCCAGTGAGTGAGTATTTTGAAGGTGAAGTTCATCCAGATCTGAGGATGGAATAAATGGCTAGGTGTGACATGGCTAATAGAAATAATATGCCTACATTTATACTAATTAGTGGATAAGATATGGGAAGAGGAATTCATGTTGTGAGAGCCAGGGTTAAGGCTAGCATTGGGGCAATAATATATAAATTGATGATGTTGATGGACATAGTGGTTCTTTAGTAAGTAATTTGAACGCCTCAGCAATGGGTTGTAATCATCCATGGGGGCTGATGATTTTTGGCCCTTTCTGGATTTGTATATAGCCTAGGATTTTCCATTTAGTTAATATGAGGAATGCTATGGTGAATTAAATTGGGTAATTTGTGAAAGAATGTTGATTATAAACATATTCTTAGGAAGAGGACTTGAACCAGTGCAGAAAAAGTTTCAGTTTTACATAATTACCGGGCTCTGCCACCGTAACGAACCCTGTTCTACAGTAGGGTATGTATAAATTAATTGAATGTAGATTATATCATCATTTAGTTTGAAGACACTTTGTAAAGTAAGCCGTATTGCTCTTGTCCTTTCATACTGGAAGAAAACTGCAATAGACAGAAACCAACCAGGATGACTCCCGTCTGAACTCAGATCACGTGAGACTTTAATCGTTGAACAAACAGACAATTAATAGCAGTTATACCGTTGAAATGTCGTGATCCAGCGTCAAGGTCATAAACCATATTGCCCATATGAACTCCAGAATACAATTACACTGTTATCCCTAGTAAAACTTGTTCCATTGACCAGTGTTTTAGAAGAACAGGTGATAAAGCATTTTGACTAGCTGGCCTAAATTTTAATCACTCAGAAGTGGTTTTATTCTCCAAAAAATAAATGGCGCACGGGCTCAAGACACACCGGCTTCAGTAGTTGTGGCGTGCACACTCAGTAGTTGTGGCCCACTGGCTTAGTTGTTCCGTGGCACGTGAGATCTTCCCGGACCGGGGATCGAACCGGGTCCCCTGCATTGGCAGGCGAATTCTTAATCACTGCATCACCAGGGAAGTCCCAGATTCGCAGTCTCCCTTTTAATATACCTTAAGCCCAAAGAATCCATGGAAAATTGTTACAGAAAATAAGACAATAAAATATTGTAAGGACTATAACAGAAGCATATAGCACACAGTTCATATAGACACATCCCAAGCAGTTACAAAGTATATTAAAAGGGAGGCTGCAATTTTAAAAGAATAAGAAAAATTATACCCACAAACTCCCAATCTTTCCTGAAACGTTGCAATCTGAAACCCTATTGTAGGAAGCAGAAGATTCCAGGAGACATTCTACAAATGAAGGACTCCAAACCCTGTGGTTGGATAAGGAATTCTGGAAGGAAGGTATCCTCACCCAAGGAGAGCAGGTTCCTATACTTCTCTAACATCACATCCCTGTACAATTCCCATTGATCTTGGTCCAGGCATTCTCACTCCTCTTGACAGAAATCTATGGCCACATCCTGGAATGTCAGCAGTCCCTGAAATTAAACGTACACATGCCATGTGGCCACGGGAAGAGTTCATAATATGACCCAAGAAGAAAACAGCAAATTAAGAGAAGGTTTTAATTTAGAAGAGTGTCTTCAATTATCCACTAATATATATATATATATATATTTTTTTTTTACAAAGTAACTTTCTCTACCTTATTTCTAACTACAAGAAAAGAGTATGGCATGTGATCCACAAAACCAGTATAGAGACTATACTTGTCTGGAAAAGAAATGATAAAATGATGGTTTCAACACAGGCATATGCATTTTTGAGTGTTTTATTTATGTCAAACTGGATAAAATGTGTGTATTTCTCATAGAGAAAAGACCTGTCGAGGTAGAAATGTACCTTTCAACTATTCATGGGTGCACAAGAACACTGGGGAGATTGTAAAAGTGCAGATTGTGATTCAGTAGGTCCGGTGGGCCTGAGTTCTATTTTTTTAACAAGCTCATTTTTAACTAGTGATGCCACAGTCTCTGATTCATTAACCACAACTGTGAATATCAGAGACATAATTAGAAAGGTAAAAATTCATATTTAATTTTGAACTTAAAGTGTTTTATGGATTTTACACCTTTAATAGAATAGTGAGCACAGCAGCAACAATCATTTGTGAATATTTACTATAGACTGTGTATCTTTCTAATTTTTTTGTGTAGGATTCCAGGAAAAAGGCCTGGGCTGCGGCCACAGTGGGCGTGGCCCCCAGGCCGGGCCGCCCCTCCAGGACCCCCGACGGGGCCCTGCGCTCCTGGCGGCTCCCTCCCCCGCCGCCCCGCTCCCTCCCGGAAGGCCTCGGGGCAGAGCGGTCCCACCCACTGCGCGCTGAACAGAGCCCGCGTTTCCTCAGAGCTGGAACTCCCGGCTCGGGCGGCGTCTCTTCCCTCCGCCTTCACGGAACTGCCCCGGAGCCCGAGGGGAGGGCGACCTCACTGAGGCTGCCGGCTCTGGAGGTGCCCCGGCGGCCGAAGCCATGACAGTCGCGGGGACGGCGGGCCGGGTAAGTGGGCGCCGACCCTCCGCCTGGTCCGGTGCCCGGGCGGCAGCACAAGACCAGCTTCTGAGGGGCAGGGGTTCGCTGCCACCCGCCGCTGCTGTGCAGAAAGAGCGGCCTCCAGCGTCTGGTCCCCGGGAACTTCGGTCCCTCCTCTCGCCCCTGCCCTCGGCCTGGCTCGCGAGGCCTGGTGGGCGTGGGGAGGGTGTCGGCCTGAGCGTCCTGAGGGGAAACGGGGCAAGGGAGGCGCAGGGTCAGCGCCCCTCCTCCCGACTGCGGGGAAAGCGGCTGAAAACTCCTCCCGAGGCGCGCAGGCCCCTTATTCAGCCGAGTCCCTCTGCGCTCCTTCCTCCCTGAGCTAAAGTACCGGGGGGAGGGGACAGGGCAGGGGACTGGCGCAGGTAATGGGGAACATCAAAAGGTGATTGTTAACTAAGGAAAACCAGCTCTCCCAAGGTGAGGAATGCGGCGCTTTTCTTTGCCTGGGCTCACTGAAATCCTTCCTTTGATATGCACCTCAGCTCTCTGGGGCCTGCATTCTGTATTTGCATATCCTGAGTGCCTCAGGGCCCGCCGGCTCACATTGGAGGGCTGCAAGTGCTGAAGACTGTGACATCCTTTGTTTACTGATAGGGCAAGAAATATTCCATTTCCCTCAGGCTTAAAGGGGCAGACAGTGGAAAAAAGTCAGAGAATCTCACTCGGCCTGTACTTTGGTTTACATATAGATCATATTTATACTTAACTGTGCTAATAGAGGTTCTCAAGTCCAATCAACTTGTACTACTGCCCTCTATGTATCAATTTCATCAATATCATAAGATAAATGCCTATAGAATTGACTTAATCCATTTAAATAGGATAATGATTTTTAAAGGAAACATAATAGAAATATCACAACAAAACCTTTACCACTAAAGGCTGGGTCTGGAACCACCTAAATAAATGTTCCATTGTTAAAATATTGAAAGATGTAGTCAATAGAAATATCAACAAAAATGACAAATAATAAGGGTAGCAGAATGTTGAAATGTTCTATCTTTATCATTAAAGTGGCAGAAAATCATTTATTAGTAGGCACTGGGGGCAGAAGATGCCTGATTTTATATCTGTGTCATATTTGTGCAGTTGTTTCAACAAGTAACTTAAAGACAAAATGGAAAAACAAGGAGGTTTGTGCCTGAGATCATGTTGATGTGAAACCAGGGATGGCCACCTTGTGCCAGGTGAGTTAAGTTTACCTGGCAGGTAGACCGCAGAGCTCCTGGGAAGCAAGGGTTGGAATTTTTCTGCTGGGTGCCCCTTAGGTTCTGTGACTTGACTGACTGTGAGTCATGTTTCGGGAAAGACCTGATCACAGGGAAAGGGTGGGGATAGAGTGATTTGGGGAGCAGCTAACAACATTCATCACAGCTCACGGCCTGAATGAAGTTTAAAGAAACAGGAAAACAAATGCTTCTTATGGAATCAGAGAATGTGAGGGCTGGACAATCCCAGAAAATGAGGAACACCCATCCCATTTTCCAGATGACAAAACAGAGGTCCAGCAAGGTGAAATCCCTCACCCAAGTTGCACCCGTCTCTCCTCCCCACTACGTGGTTCATGAAAGCAGGACTCTTCCTGTCTTGATCACTGCTGAACCCCAAAAAGGGCCAGGCATCTAGCAGCTGCTCCAAAAATTTGGGTTGACTGTAGGAACAATGCTATTTCTTTCTTTCTCACTCTTATTCAGGATTGTGCCAAGAACTCCCCAGGTTGCAATGTAATTCGATAAATGTAAATATTAATTGAGTTTTGTTGTGATGAGGACTTAGGCTTTGAAGGTAACAGACTTGGTTCAGATCTTGGTTCTGCCACTCCATAGCTGTTTGGCTTTGGGAAAATTACTAAACCTCTCTGAGATTATTTCCTCCTTTGTAAAGTGGGGATAAATCTATCTGAGCCAGCAGAGCACCTGCATGAGAGATGTGCACTAAATATTGGTCTTTCTCACTCTCCTACGCCATCTCTCTGTTCTTCCCAGAGAAGCTGCACAGAAGGATATAGTACTTTTTTTTAAAATAGTTAACTAATTAATTAATTAATTTGTTTTTGGCTGCGTTGGGTCTTCGTTGCTATGCGCAGGCTTTCTCTAGTTGCGGCAAGCGGGGGCTACTCTTTGTTGCGGTGCGCGGGTTTCTCATTGCGGTGGCCTCTCTTGCTGCGCTTGTTGTGGAGCACCGGTTCTAGGCGCGCGGGCTTCAGTAGTTGTGGTCTGCAGGCTCTGTAGTTGTGGCCCATGGGCTTAGCTGCTTCACGGCATGTGGGATCTTCCCTGACCAGGGCTCGAACCCATGTCCCCTACCTTGGCAGGCAGATTCTTCACCACTGCGCCACCAGGGAAGTCCGATATAGTACTTTTTAAAGAGGGGTTTGAATTTATTCCAGATTGTGTACATTTTTCTTGTAGAAAAGATTATTCCACTATAGAAACATAAACACGCAAAACCACTCCAAATGCAGCATTCTATGGTTTAGATATTATCAGTCACATTTTAGAAGTAATTGTGCAAATACCAAAGCACTAGGTACTGGGGCGTAAGAAGACTCAAATCTGGGGTGACCCTACCCCAATTTCAAGAGCAGGGTGTGCTTTTCAAATCCATGTTTCATCTGGTCTTTGTTTCTCATCCATCCTCTGTGTCTGCCTTTCTCAAGAAGGCTCAGATCCTCGGCTTTCACACCCTCCCGGCTGGCTGTGCCCCAGCTCCCGGCCTGGAACCTCTGCGTGCCTGGGTGTGCCTGCTCCCCCTGTGCATCACCAGCTTTGCCAGGGAGCTGCTGTATCGTGCACTGCTTGCTGTACCCAGAGTACCTGGACCCTTCTGGTACATGAAGTGCACCCTCCTCACCATGTGTGCAGCCCATCCCCTTACCTTATAGCCTGCCTCTAAGCCAGGCTTGGGGGTGACTACAGTGTGCATTCAGCTGTGTGAGGTGCTGGGATCAAAGTGAAGTTCCCAACTTTTGAAGTGGCAGGCTTGAGGGGCACACAGTGATTTAAAGTTGGGTCACCTGACTTAAAGGGGGGACTGATTGATTTAAAGCCAAGGCAGCTGACTTAAAGCCTGCGTCCCTCAGCTGCAGGACGAGACCAACTTTGGCGGTGCACGGGTTCGCTCCAAGCCAGCACTGCTGTTCAGGAAGAGATTCCAGTAGCGCCTTAGTGCAGGGGGACTTGGTCCGTTGTCTTGCCCCTGCCCTCAGAGGGGGGCCACCTGCTCTTCTGGAGAATCAGGGAGGGGGAAGTGCAGAGTCCCGGCTGGAGTTGCGGCACCGCTTGTCTGATGGCAGGGAAAGGGGGACAGGGCTGTGTGGTGTCCTGGGGCTGGACTCACCAGGTCGACTCAGCCTCTCAGCCTCCTAACCTCCCCCCCACACACACTCCACAAGAGTTTCCAATAATATGTAATTGCGCCTTAGGTTCTCGGTCTTCAAACTCATCCCCAGGCTCCCAGGTCCCTTGATTCAGCCAATTCCTCTGTGCTCTTTCTTCTATTAGATACAGTCCCAGAGGGAGGGGCTGGGGGATGGGACTGGAGGGATGCCGGCAGCACTGGCCTCAGATGACTAAAGAGATCCGGGGCCTGCGCTATCACACATGTGCGAGGACCCTTAAGGCGGAATCGAGGGGGCCAGTTAGAGGCAGTCCTTGCTGCCTCAAGTGAGTATGGATCACCGTCGGGTGGGGAGCACGCTGACCCCTGAGAAGTACTGTTAGGAGGATGTGTTCCTCCCTCGGCTTCAAGGACGTGGGTGGGCTTCAGGGCTCCAGTTCCCCTCCAGGCCTCCAGGTCCGACTGCACCGCAGCGGCCTTGCAGACCCGCCTTCCTGTCCCAGAACTTGCCAGGCTCCAGGAAGAATCCAGACAGCAGAGATGGTGCCTGAGGGCTCCAGCTTGAAAAGTGCTGTCCCTGGGGACCCAACAGTGGAGGGAGGAAGGGTGAAGGGAGTGGGGGGGTGGGGTCGGGAGGGGTGGCTGCCCTGGGAGACGTTGAGAGAGAAATATCGCCCTCCACACCCCCTGCCCCTGCAACTGACCCTGCAATTGATGCCATAGGATCTCAGGGCCTTTTTAGTCAGAGATGCCTCTGCTTCTTTACTCCTGTGTTCAAAACTATGCAAAACCAACTCTTCATCCTCTTGCTGCCTTGCCAGGACTTTTAAAGCACTGTTCTTTTGAAGCACTCGTTCCCTAAACTGCAGTTTGGAGCTGTCCCAGCTATTTAAAAGTGTTCTCCTTAAACTGAGACTAAATCCTACTCTTTTGGAAAAACGGCCTTCACTTCACTGGAGATCATCTTTTCTGCCCATTCCTTCCTTCTACTGCCCTCTTAAGAACCCCTGTGCTCAAAGAGCTTGGTGATTTATTTTTTGCTTTATGTCAAAAAGAAACCTTCCCCATGCACCCCAAAAAGCTTTCCTGGAACATAGGTGTTTCACAACCATGACAGTGTTTTGCAGTTAGTATACACTGGGTAGAGTGCCTAGCAATCCCTCCAAGAGCCAGAGGTGAGCAGACCTTTACCTATTTGATTGGATGCCCTTCAAGTTTAGGAAGGTCCCATTCTTATGACCCAGCAGGTAAGACAGAGCCCTGGATGGCTGTGGCGGTGATTAGATAACTTCTGATGATTTTATTTCCCTTACTGAGCTGCTGCTTCTAGGTTAAATTCGTTTTATTACCTGTCCATTTTTAAAGAAAGGCTGACAAAGTCACTGTAATAGGTCAGGAGTCTGAACTCAGGGTTGGTCAAAGGTACTCACAGGGAGGAAGGTGGATAAAAATAGGTGGGTAAAATAGGAGGGTTGGCAAGTACAGCCAGGACACCCGTGTTCATCATGCATACTAATAAAGGCCAGAATCTCCTCATTTATCTCTGGTGGGAAGTTCTGATGGTTTCACAGGATCAAACTCAAATCATATTCAAACTAGGGGATTTCCCTGAGCATAAAAGGAAGTATCCGTCCCTAGCAGGAGTCGCTGCCGAGGAATAAAGACGTAGATGTAGAGAACGGACCTGAGGACACAGGGAGGGGGAAGGGTATGCTGGGATGAAGTGAGAGAGTGGCATGGACATATATACACTACCAAAGGTGAAATAGATAGCTATTGGGAAGCAGCTGCATATAGCACAGGGAGATCAGCTCAGTGCTTTGTGACCACCTAGAGGGGTGGGATAGGGAAGGTGGGAGGGAGACACAAGAGGGAGAGGATATGGGGATATATGTATACGAATAGTTGATTCACTTTGTTATACAGCAGAAGCTAACACAACAAGGTAAAGCAATTATACTCCAATAAAGATGTTAACAACAACAACAAAAAAAAACCCCCAAAATCTAAGTCAATCAAGCCAACGGGGACAATGTATGTGTTTACAGTTCAAGAAATCCACAAGGGAATCCTTTATTCTGTAGGCAATGAATGGTCCATTCGAAAAGGAAAAAACTTTCTAAAATGTTGTCTTTCCATTTATTGTTCAGAACATCATTTTTATACCTCTGCATTTCTTACTATTCAAAGCCAAGTCACGTGAGTTACAGGGAAGCAGCTGATGGATTTAAAGTTGGGTCACTTGATTTAAAAACCAGTGGCAGTTGATTGATTTAAATCCCGGTCATATGACATGAGGAGGGGGTGCTAAAAACTGCTTTTTCATCTCTGGCTCAGAGTATCATATTTACCTTGGTTTTTCTTATGATTTAGAAAACTTGAGCTGTCTCTCCTTGGAATCATCAGGAGAAAAATACAGTATTTCAGGTTCATTCTTGAAACCAACTTCTCACGGCTAAGGTGTATTGGCTAAAAGATCTTCCTTCTTCAAGAGATTCCAAACCTCTGTAAGACACTTCATTGTAATTGGAGAAAAAAGAAGAATGAATTCAGGCCAGCAGCTGCAGGAGGCCAAGGCAGCCCCCAGGACTAGGGAAGGAGGAGGAGGAAGGGCTGAGAGTTGCCATTAGAGCAGACAACCTCCAGAGGGCGCTGAAGCACCGGCAGAGCCCACCTGCCACTCCCAGTTTGGCACTCCAGGGTCAGATTTGGGTTTGGAGATGGGGTTGCTGTAACCCCAAGGAGGTGAGCAGAGAGGAGGAGTTGATTACCGGTCTCCTCTGACTCTCTGACCCAAATTGCCTGGCTTCACAGGGGGGACAGGGTTTTGCTTTCAGCAAACTGATGGGGCACTTCCAGGCTGGTCGGGTTGCCCAGTGGCCCGACAGCCTGACAGGCTGACTGCGGTGTGACTGCCCTTTGTTTCTCCAGAATCTGTGCATCAGGAGGTGCATGGGTGCGGGAGCCCATCCACCGCCCCTCCCCCCAAGGGGGATAGCACCTTCCCTGGCTGTACCCTATGATCACCAGGTACTTGAAATGAATGCAAGTTTTTTGACTTCAAGGAAAAGCTCACATAACCGTTTCTTCCTCATAATGTGTGGGATTTACCATAATGGAAGGACATTAGAAAGAACAGGTAGAAAACTCACCTGTTGGTCTCCATGTAGGAGTTTATTTTGCATGAATCCCTCCTACGTGAGTAGATAGCAGAGGTTTATTTTTGTTCCCGTGTGTGTAGTTGTGGCAGAGGATGTAGGTATGGTGATTTGAAGCCCTCAAAGAAATATTCTCAGAACTCTCAAGATTTCTCTTGATCGGAACCCAAAGAGACCTGGAAAAGGAGGAAAAGAAAAGGAGGAGGGAGAACGAATGACTGTTTCTCAGTAAATTCACCTTCCTGGTTGATTGTTCTGTCTTCTCATTTCTTTTAACTTCTATGTATGTCTAATGGAATAATGTAGAAAGGCTGATTTTTATGCTTTAAAAGATTTTACATCACAAAGAAACTAGAAGTGGCTAACAGAACTTATTCAAATCAATTTTGCATAGAGACTTTGATATTTTGGATACTAAAATGGGTTTATCCCAATTTTCTCTTTCTTTTTGAGTGAATATTTGTAACATATTTTTGTAGATAATAATTTATCCTAGATATACAAAATTGTGAGAATGGGTACCATTTTTTACCACTTAAATGATTTCTTTTAAATGAATAGATTGTACACTTTAAATGCCAATGTTGTGTCTTACGTGTTGTTTTTTAATTCCTTGGTTTCCAAAACTTGTGTTTATTTAATTGATTTCTATCTAATAATCTGTGTCTCCCCTTTATTATTTCTTACTTTATATTTTATTGATCTATAGTTAATTTACATTATTATATTAGTTTCAGAGGTACAGCATAGTGATTCATAAATGTTTAGGTTCTTCTCCATTTATAGTTATTGTAAAAGAGTGGCTATATTCCCCATGCTATACAGTACATCACTGTAGATTATTGATTTTATACATAGTGGATTGTACCTCAACATCTCCTACCACTATTTTGCTCCTCCACCCTATCTGTCCCTGCTGGTAACCACTAGTCTGTTCTTTAATCTGTGAGTCTGTTTTTTTGTTGTTATTGTATTCAATTTTTTAGATGCCACGTGTAAGTGATAACATACCATGCTTGTTTTCTCATACCATACCATGCTTTTTTTCTCATAACATGCCATGCTTGTTTTCTCTGCGGTTTATTTTACTAAGCATAATACCCTCCAAATCCATCCATGTTCTTGCAAATGGCAAAATTTCATTTTTTGCTGAAGTCATCATAAAAAATCTTTTTTATCCACGAAGCTATTGATGAACACTTAGTTTGACTCTATATCTTGGCTATGGCAAATAACACTGTTATGAACATTGGTGTGCAGTTATTTTTTTTGAAATAGTGTTTTTGTTTTCTTCTGATATACCCAACAGTGAAATTGCTGGATATCATGGTAGTTCTATTTTTCGTTTTTTGTGGAACCTCCATTCTGCTTTCCACAGTAGCTGCACTACTTCACATTCACATCAAGAGTGTACAAGAGTTTCCCTTTCTCCACATCCTCACCAACCTTTGTTATTTGTGATCTTTTGGATGACAGCCATTCTGACAAGACTGAGGTGATATGTCTCATAGTTTTGATTTGCATTTTACTGCCGATTAGCTATGTTTAGCATCTTTGTGAGTTCTGGCTCTCTATATGTAGTTTTTCCTTGGAAAAAATGTCCATTTAGGTCTTCTCATTTTTTAAAAAAAGATTTTGGGTGTTTTTTTGATATTGAGTTGTATGTGCTGTTTCTGTAGTTTAGGTATGAACCCTTGCTTGGTCATCTTTTTTGATGTTAACCTCTTATCATGTGCAAATATTGTCTCTCCCTCAGCAGGTTGTCTTTTCATTTTGTCTTTGGTTTCCTTTGCTGTGCAAAATCTTTTAAGTTTAGTGAAGTCCCATTTGTTTATTTTTGCTTTTGTTTCATTTGCCTTAGTAGACTGAACCTAAAACTGTTGCTATCATTTATGTTGAAGAATGTTCTATATTTTCCTCTAGGGGTTTTATGGTTTCTGGTCCTACATTTAGGTCTTTATTCAGTTTTGCATTTATTTTATATGTGGTGTGCTAAAATAATCTAATTTTATTCTTTTCCATGTAGCTGACCAGTTTTCCCAGTACCACTTATTGAAGAGGCAGTTTTTTCTCCATATTGCCTGCTTTGTCATAAATCAATTAAATATAAGTGTGTGGGCTTATTTCTGGGATCTCTATTCTATTCCAGTGATCTTTGTGTCTGTTTTTGCTCTGGTACCTTTCTCTTTGATTACTGTCGCTTTGCAGTATAGTCTGAAGTCAAGGTGCGTGATGCCTCCAGCTGTGTTCTTTCTCAAGATTGTTTGGCTATTTGGGGTCTTTGTGTTTCTATACAAATTTTAAAATTACTTTTTCAAGTTCTGTGAAAATGCTTTGGTATTCTGATAGGGATTGCATTAAATCTGTAGATGGTCTTTGGTAGCATGGTTATTTTAACAGTATTAATTCTTCCAGTCGATGCACATGCTATATTTTTCCATCTTTTTGTGTTGTCTTCAACTTCTTTCACCAATGGCTGAGAGATTTCTGAGCACATGTCTTTTACCTGCTTAGGTGTGTTTATTCCTAGGTATCTTATTCTTTTTGATGTCATTGCATATGGTATAGTTTTCTTAATTTTTCTTTCTGACAGCTTTGAGTTTTGTTTTTTCTTCTTTTTCTAATTCCTTCAGGTGTAATGTTAGGTTGTTTATTTGATATTTTTCTTGATTCCTAAGAATAAGCTTGTATCACTATAACTTCCCCCTGTGAACTGCGTTGGCTGTGTCCCATAGATTTTGGATCATTGTGTGTTCATTTTCATTTGTCTTGGGTATTTTTAGAATCCCTCTTTAATTTCTTCAGTGTTCCTTTCTTCCCCTTTTATTCCCTTCATCTGTGATGTGAGGACTATCTTTAATATTATGTTTGGATTTCTTTCAGTTTTGTTTATGTGTGTGTGTGTGTGTGTGTGTGTGTGTGTGTGTGTGTGTGTGATTATTTAAGTTGCTGAGCTCTTAATTTCACATGGACACTAACAACCCTGCATTGTTACTCTGCTCCCCCACAGTTACTGAATTTGACCTTATATTTTACATCTACTTGTTTTGTGTGTCCCTTAACTTCTTATTGTGAATATAGATGATTTTATTACTGTTTTTTTTTTCATCCTTCCTATTAGCTGTGTCCATGGTTGATTTACTACCTTTGTTGAATATTTGCCTTAACCAATGAGGTTTTTCCTGTAGTAAGTTTCCTTTCCTAATTTTTATGTTTCAATCGTGACCTTTACTTTTTCACTTAGAAAAGCCCCTTTAAGATTTCTCATAAAGCTGATTTGGCGATGCTGAGCTCTTTTAGTTTTGCTTCTCTGTAAAACTTTAGATCTCACCATCAAAGCTGAGGGAGAGCCTTGCTGGGTAGAGTATTTTTGCTTATAGGCTTTTCCCTTTCATGACTTTAAATATACCATGCCACTCCCTTCTGGCATGCAGAGGTTATCCTGAAAAGTCAGCAGATAACTTTATGCAATTTCCCATGTTTGTAACTTGTTGCTTTTCCTTTGCTCCTTTTAATAGTGTCTTTTTATCTTTATTTTTTATTTTTTTCCATTTTAATTACCATGAGTCTTGGTGTGGTCCTCTTTGGGTTGATCCTTTTTTGGCCTTACTGTGTTTACTGGACTTGGATGTCTGTTTTCTTTCCCAGGTTAGGGAAGTTTTCAACTCTTATGTCTTCAGGTATGTTCTACACTGCTTTGTCTTTCCTTTTTGCTTCTGGGACCAGTATGATGCAAATATTAGTACACTTGATGTTGTTTCACAAGTCTGTTCAACTTTCCTCATTTCAGTTTAATCTATTGTTTTACCGTTCATCTTCAGTGATTGCCAGTACTCTGTCCTTCAGTTTTCTGATTCATTCCTCTGTATCATTTAGTCTACAGTAGTTTCCTTTAATGTATTTTTCATTTCAGTTATTGTATTCCTCATCTCTGTTTTGTTGTTCTTTAATGTCTAACTCTTTTTAAAAAAATTCTAACTTCTTGCTCTGGTCGTCCATTCTTCTCCTGAGTTCTTTGATCATCTTTACAGTCATTACCTTGAACCCTTTGTTGAGGAGACTGGCTATCTCCACTTCACTTAGATCTTCTTCTGAATTCTTATCTTGGTCCTTCATTTGGATCGTGTTTCTGTGTCACCTCATTTTTCTTAACTTCCTGTTTTTATTGCTATGTGTGTAGTAGGTTCGTTACATTTCCTGACCTTGGGGAAGTGGCCTTTTGTAGGAGCTGTCCTATGGGTCCCAGCAGCCCCCTCTCCCCTGGTCACTAGAGCTATATATTCTAGGTGTACCCCCTATGTGGGCTGCTTGGGCTCTTCTGCTGTGGTGGGCTGACTACTGTGGGTGGTCTGGTAGGCTTGGCTGCCCCCAGACTGCTTGTTTGCCAGGCTCTGCCTTGTATGGAGGCTATCTGTGCTGCTTGGTGAGACTAAATCATAAGGCAGCTGGCTGCACAACTCTGGGGGACACCAAATCTGGTGCTGGTTCACTTATGGGTAGAATTGCAGTCCAGGTGATATCAGGGCTAGTGCCCAGTCACTGGTTCTGGGGCTATGCTGGCTACTGGGAGGAAGAGACAGGTTCTGCGTTCTGGCTGCAGGGCCCAGGAGCCACAGAGTTGGTGTTGGATCACTGTTCCTGACACAGCTCTCTGCAGGGCCGGGGGTATCCCTAATCTTGTGTTGGCATTCTGATGGGCAGGGTCAGGACCCAGCTGAGTCCATGGCTGCTTCTGGCCTGCAATTAAGTGGCCTGGTTACACAGGCTGCTGGGCTGTGGTATTCCTGGAGCTGGTGTGTGCCTGTTGGTGGATGAGGCTGATCCCACTGCTAAAGCAGGTTTGCTGTTGGGTAGGTCCAAGCTCCATCCAGTCCCTGTGCAGTTACCACCTGCCGATGGTGAGGCTGACTCCAAGGCCAGAGCAGGCTCACTTGTCAGAGGGGCCAGGGACTCTGGGGCTGGTGCTTGTCCACTGAGGTGTGGAGGCTGGTCCTGGGGCTTTTGGTGGCTGGACCCATGTCCAGGGGCAGCTGTGCACTGAGAGGATCTGAAGGCAGCCTGTTTGCTGGTGGATGGGGCTATGCCCCTGCTCAGTTAGTTGCTTGGCCTGCAGCATCCTAGTACTTGTGTCTGTAGTCTGGTGGAAGTGGGTGGGGCTCGGTCCTGAGGCTGATAAGCTACAGGGAGGATTCTGAAATTATGCTTGCTGGTACCAGCATCCACGAGGTAGAAGGAGCTCCCCCGAATGGCTGCTGCCAGTGTCTCTGTCCCTGAGGCTGTGCTGTAGTTGCCTCTTGCCTCTCTGGGAGACTCTCCAAGATCAGGAGGTAGGTGTGACCCGGGATCCTTTCAAATGACTGCTTCTGTTCTGATTCTCAGATCATGTGGGATTTTGTGAGCATCTTTTAAGAGTGGAATCTCTATTTCCCACAACCCTCTGGCTCTCTGGAAAATAAGCACTACTGGTCTTCAAAGCCCAACTTTCTAGGAACTCTTCTTTCCACAACAGGATCCCTGGGCTTGGGAGCCTGATGTTGGCTTCATACCCCTTGCTAGCTGGGAGCACCTCTGAAATTGTAATTATTCTCCCATTTGTGGGCCACCCACTTGGTGGTATGGGTCTTGACTCTATTGAGATTTTGCCCTTCCTTTCTGTCTTGTCGAGGTGCCTTCCTTATATCTTTAGCTGTAAAACATCTTTTATGGTAGGTCCCGGCCTTTTTCATCAATTGCTGTTCTGTAAACAGTTGTGACTTTGGTGTGCCCATGAGAGGCATCAAGCTCTGGGTCTTTGAATGCTACCATGTTGGACAATCTCTCTACTTCATTCTTAAATCATGTTATTTAAGTTTTCTTAGTATCTTATTGGATTAGCGACAGTTTGAAATTTATTATCACTCATGTTTACTTCGCCTGTTTAAAAAAATTGAATAGTGCATTCATTCAGTTTGAAATGAAGGTAGTGACCTGTGAATTTCCATACCTCAAAAATCAAGGATAGGACAAAAGCCTTTTCTACTTGTGTTACCCTCAAACTCTGCACCCCACCCCAGCCTGGGGATTAACCTCTTGCACCCATGCTCACCTTCTGTTTTCGGACCGTTAACCATCATTGCATCTGTATGTGTGTTGACAAAGTGAACTCTAGTCTTTGCAGTTTTTGTGTTTTGTTTTTTGGTTTAGGGAACAGTCCTACTATGAATGTACATTTACTGCTCTACTGAAGTTCATATATAAACCTGTCAAGCACATTACCAGAATTGGAATTGCTTGTATATACACTTTGATAAATTTTAGAGACAATGGTAGAACAGAAGTAAATTGTATGTCAAATGCCACAATATTCTCACACCATGAAAACCCTTCCCTTTTTAATATATTTGTGTGTAGTTTATCTTTATGCCCATACTATATTTCCCAGAGATGGGTAAGTGTTATGTTTCTTGCTGGCACATTTACCGTATTGTTCAAAGTCAGGCGCTTAGTGGTTTTAGCATGATCCTATTTCCATGAACTCGTAAATACAAGATCTTCTCTCACACTGTCTTTTACTCCCTGCTGTTTTATATTGCCCTCCTAATTCTCAGTCCTGGTCTTTCTTTATGTTCTTCATCAACCTGGATAGGTTATACTATTTTCTCCCTTATTCAAGACCAATAGAATAGAATAGAATACAACACCCAGAAATAAACCCTGATATATGGCCAAATGATTTTTGACAAGTTGCCAAGACTTTTCAAAGTGGAAAGGATAGTATTTTCAACACATGGTGCTGAGAAGTCTTGTGGTCAACATGCAAAAGAAGGAAGATGGACCCTTACCTAACATCATATGCAAAAATTCAACGTATCAACGTATCAAGAAACTAAATATAAGACCTAATAATATAAAAAGTCTTAGAAGAAGATACAGGACAAGAGCTTCATGATATTGGATTTGGCAGTGTTTTCCTCCATATGAAACGAAGGAACAACAAAGGTACAGCTAACAAAAAAATAAACAATTTGCAGTACATAAGTTAAAAAAAATGTGTATCAAAGAAATGTAAACAGAATAAAATGGCAACCCACAAGATGGGAGAAAATATTTCAGAGCCATCTATCTGACAAGAGATTTCTATTCAGAATATACAGAGAACTCCTACAACTGAACAAAAAGCAAACACCCTGATTCAAAAATGGATAAAAGACTTGAATAGATGGTTCTTCAAAAAGATGTACAAATGACTAAGCACTTGAATAGATGCTCCATATCACTAAATGCATGTTTATATATTTGTGTGCATGCATACACACACAAGCACACACACACATACACAAGCAGAAAACAACTATTGGTGAGGATGTGAGGGAGTTGGAACCATTGTGCTATGTCAGAGGGAATGCAGAATGATACAGCTGCTTTGCAAAAGAGTATGGCAATTTTTCAGATATTGAAAAATAGACTTACTACATGATCCAGGAATTTTACTATGAGGTATACCCAAAGGTATTGAAATCAGGGTCTTAAAGAAATATTTGTACTCCAGTGTTTAGAGCAGTAATCATCACAGTAGCTATAATATGAAAGCAACCTAAGTGTTCATCCACTAGTTCCTGGATAAGCAAAGTGTGGTATACCCATATAATACAATATTATTCAGTGTTAAGAAGGAAAAGATCTAGGAATATGCTACAACATGGATGAATCTTGAGGAAATTTAGCTACCAAAAATGCCATTTTTGTGACTTTTAGTGAGTCATAACAATACAACTACTTATTTCAATTTTATGGGGGTACTTAGGGTAGTCAAAACCACAGAAATTGGGAGGGTAATGACGCTTTTCAGGTGGTTATGGAACAAAAAGGAAAGTTATATTTAAAGGATATAGAGTTACGGTTTTAAAACGTAGAAAAGAATTAGAAAGATAAATGGTGATGTTGATCGCCCAATAATATGAATGCATTTAATATCACTGAACGGTGCACTTTATAATAACTAACATGTTATATTTTATGTTATTTGATTTTACCAACATACAAAATTGGGAAAGAATGTAATATCAGGAAAGGGAGTGGACCTGGGATAGAGCAGAGAGCAATCAGAAGGGTGAGACACTGCATATGTTGAAGAAGAAGAGCTGAGAGTCTTCATTGGCCAGAAGAGACTTTATAAAAGAGAAAAAAAAAAATTACTCTGAGGGTGTATTAGATAGATATCTGTGGGTGTGCTGCTATCTCCCATGGGTTATCTTAAAGAGTCTTTAATAAAGTCCATAAGGCTTGCTGAGGCTTTTTTAAAAATTGGATTCCCTAGGAGATAATTAGAGGGTGGTACTTAAGTCTATGTCTAGGTTGACAGATTTTGCAGGGAAGACGAACCTGAGAACAGTGGAGGTCTTAAGAGTGTAAGTACATGGAAATTAGAAAAAAAATAATAATAAAGGGAATTAGGAAAACTTTGGACTTTGAAGGTCATGTATTATTACTGAGTCAGACCTGAGGTTTCTAAGGAGTTATATACACAGTTGCTATTTGGATTACTTGTTGATAAAGATAAGTGGAAAAACTAGAGTCGTTCCCAAGTGTAGGTAAGATACAATGAGAGGATGGAGGTGGAAAGTAGGGAGACCCAGAGAAAAGTGGGAAGGTCATATTGGGCCAAGATGGTGGTAATATCCAACAGAACAGACGGTAGGACAGACTATGGATTCATCTTTTTTATTTCGCCTTCCCCCCTCATCCTTAATAATTCTTTGGGAATATTTCACTGCTCTGTGATGCAGGTACAGAATTCGAGTGAGGAGGCTACACCTTCAGTGTCCAGCTGTCTGAGTCCTCAGTGTGCTTCAAATGATGGAGAACTATTGCTTCTTTATGAGAAGGGTTAGTACCTCGTAGCTAAGCTTAAGCTGGAGCTTATGCAATATTGATTCCATTTTATATATACTGTTGGCATGGAGGTTCCTCCTCCTCTTTTCTTGAACATTATGAAATGAATCTATATTTCTCAGGATTTGGGTATATCAGATAAATACGTTAAGTAAAGGAATCTTATATATTGCTCCCTGCATAGTTTGCTCTTTCTTGTTTCTCTTTTACCTTTACTAAATTAGCACAGGGAGAGACCTTGAAATGTTCTAATCAGGAGAGATTAGAACATCATATTTCTAGAGAGGTTGGTTGGACAGAGCAGGGGTCCCAGTGAGAATCCAAGCTTCTGCTTCTACTTGGAAGTGTACCTGTGTAGAATAGAGGGCTCCAGGAAATATCCTAGAATATTCCAATGTCCCTGTGGGAGATCATTAAGAGAGGCAGGATCTGGTAGCAGATCAGTGTACTATGACATGTTTGTCAGTCATCTGATGTGAGATTCTCAGAGCCAATCCCATATGGTAGGGCTGAGTGCAGAGTGATGAAGAACCTGTGAAAGCCTTTGATTGCATGTTAAAGATGAAGCTCTGATTTCGGGGAGAATTTTCTTACCTGACTGAATGTCACCCTTCTGTGGGGATGAGATTCTGTGCTTTTCCTCTGTTGATGACCACTGACTACAAATTGTTAGAGGATCATGTCTAGAAAGCATTCTTTATTTAATTTCTTAAAGAAGAAAGCATAGAAAACATTTTTATCCACTTTCAAATTGAGGATCAAGGGGAATGACATCAGTGAAAATGTCAGAGTAGGGAGCTCTGGCTTGCGTCCATCCCCAGAAACATTGACATACGTGGTAAAACCTGTCAAAATGACCTTATCAACACATGTAAGTTTTCTTTTCTTTTCACGCTGTACATTTATCTTTCATTGAAACTTTACTTACTACAGGATGTGGAGAATAGACAGGGAAGTAGAAACTGTATTTCCTGATGAGAGAATCACTAAGTAACATTAGCTGTTCTCAACTCTGCCTTACTCACCGTGACTCTAATTAAAACAAACAAACAAACAAAACACTTTTTTTTTGGTAAGTCAGTTCTGACATTTCCTCGTTAAAGACAAGGTAACAGATACAGACTTAGATCTACCAGAATTGAGCAAACTTTTGATTGTACTTGTGTTGAACATATGAGCATGACCTGCTACAAATCTTCATTATACTTATTGCCACAACGGACAAATTCCCTTTTTCCACTCCTGATATGTTGCATGTAAGGAATGCATAGGTCACTAACCCCAGCTGGTCACAGGTAAACTCTGCCACATGGATTACTGCATGTTTTCCTGCTGGAAGACCACACATTCTCGAGGATCATGCCTGCAGAGTATCTGGGCTCTTCTTTTTTTCTGGATAAAGGTTAGATAATCACCTAATTTTATGAGAAATATATAAATTGTATTTGCATATTCTTCAGGTTTTTATTTATCCATTCCCTTTCAAGTCCTAAGTGCAAATATTAAAGTGATTTCCAAGAAGGTGGTAAATAAGACAGCTCCAAAATTAGCAATAAATCATAATACAATTGTGAATGCATTAATGTGTGATTAATATGTAGATACTTATGTAAATGCAAGTTTAGTAATGCTTTGTGGAGAGCTTCAGAATCTAGGTATTAAAAAAAAAAAAGAGGAAGCAGTTCTTGAAACTCTCAGGGAATTATAGAGAAGTCTTTGTGTCTATAAATATCATTCTGAAATAATGCATATTCTCAGAAATAAACTAGGCATAACATTGTAGGAAAAAACTTCATGAAATGAAAGAGCATGTGAGATGGCCATACAAGAAAAAGAATATTCTCAGAGAATAATGAACAGTGTGGAGTTCAGCAGAAGGGTCATACACATTCAGAGATGAAAACTTTGGAGAGCCTAATTGTGAGTTCCTCATATTTCATCTTTGGAGACACGGTAGTCATTTGAAATATGATGTTATAAGATGACGTTAATAAAAAAAAATAAGATGACGTTAACATACTTAAATACTTTCGTTTAGAAATGACCACTTAGAACCAGAGTAAATGAAAGAACACAAAATTATGTTTATGTTGATTTTTAAAGACCTCAGGTGAGTGCTGATTATTTAAAAATGCATGATGTCTTTCACTGCAAAGTAAAGGAGCTGTTACAGTGGAGGATTACTGGACTGAATGTCAATATTATGACATAGTATGAGTGTGTTTCGTGTTTGGTAATTGCAATCATTGTTGCTTTTGTTGTGGTCATCCATTGACAGTGCTTGGTGTCAGTTGATTTATCTCTTGTAAAAATAAAATACAGTCTGTGTGTGTGTGTGAAAAAAACATACGTGATGTCTTGACTAAAGTTGTATGGAATTTGAGATCTGGAAAAAAGCATTTCTTTTCTGTAATGCTAGGATGATAATTGGACATTTTTGCAAGAAAGAGATTTCAGGATGCAAATCTCGTGTCTCTAAGGTGGGAAGTCAGTTCATGGTGGAACATTCTATTAAACTTGTCTGAGTGGAGAAATATTTCTTTGGAAGGAAGAGGTGACGAATCCCTTTTTAAGAATTAATGGTTTATAGCATACCGAATGAGCAAAATGGCTATTTCTGAACTTTAGAAAAAAATAATATAGTTTTTCTGCATTTATAACATGAGGCTGATGTAAAATATCAAAAATTCTTTATTTTGAAAAGCAATGTAATCAATTTGACATAATTCATATATATTGAACCTGTGGTACACACACACACAGTAAAACTTACATTCAGAAAATTGTTTGCACTTAAGAAATATTTTCAAGTGTAGTTGATTTACAATGTTGTGGGTGTTTTAAATACATGTTTATTGGAGTATACTTACTTTATAACACTGTATTAGTTTCTGCTTTACAACAAAGTGAATCAGCTATATGTATACATATATTCCCCATATCCCCCCCCCCCTTGAGCCTCCCTCCCACACTCCCTATCCCACCCCTCTGGGGGACATAAAGCACCGAGCTGATCTCCCTGTGCTATGCGGCAGCTTACCACTAGGTATTTTACATTTGGTAGTGTATATATGTCAGTGCTACTCTCTCACTATGTCCCTGTCTCCCGTTGCCCCCTGTGTCCTTAAGTCCGTTCTCTACATCTGTGTCTTTATTCCTGCCCTGTCACTAGGTTCGTCAGTACCATTTTTCTAGATTCCATATATATGTGTTAGCGTACGGTATTTGTTTTTCTCTTTCTGACTTACTTCACTCTGTATGACAGACTCTAGGTCCAACCACCTCACTGCAAATAACTCAATTTTGTTCCTTTTTATGGCTGAGTAATACTCCATTGTATAGATGTGCCACATCTTCTTTATATATTCATCTGTCGATGGACATTTAGGTTGCTTCTATGTCCTGGCTATTGTAAATAGTGCTACAGTGAACATTGTGGTACCTGTATCTTTTTGAATTATGGTTTTCTCCGGGTATATGCCCAGTAGTGGGATTGCTGGGTCGTATGGTAGTTCTATTTTTTAGCTTTTAAGGAATCTCCATACTGTTCTCCATAGTGGCTGTATCAGTTTACATTCCCACCAACAGTTCAGGAGGGTTCCCTTTTCTCCACACCCTCTGCAGCCTTTATACATTGTTGTATTAATTTCTGCTGTTCAGCAAAGTGATTCAGTTTTATATATATCTATCTATATATCTATCTATATCTATATATCTATATCTATATGTCTATATCTATTCTTTTCCATTATGGTTTATCACAGGATATTGAATATAGTTTCCTGTGCTATACAGTAGGTCTTGGTGGGTTGTCTATCCTATGTAGAATAGTTTGCTTCTGCTATTCCAAAACTCCCAATCTTTCCTTCACTCTCTCCTTGGCAACCACAACTCTCTTTTCTATATCTGTGTGTTTGTTTCTGTTTCGCTGACATGCTCATTTGTGTCCTGTTTTCGATTCCACATATAAGTGATATTATATGGTATTTGTCTTTCTCTCTCTGACTTACTTCACTTAGTATCATTATCTCTAGGTCCATCCATGTTGCTGCAAATGGCATTATTTCATTCTTTTTTATGTCTGAGTAATATCTTTTGTATACGTATACCACACCTTCTTTATACACTCGTTTTTCAATGAACATTTAGGTTGTTTCCATGTCTTGGCTGTTATAAATAGTGCTGCTATGAACATAGGGTTTCATGTATCTTTTTGAATTATAGTTTTGTCTAGATATATGTCCACAAGTGGGATTGCTAGATCATATGGCAACTCTATAGTTTTTTTGAGGAACCTCCATACTGTTTTCCTTAGTGGCTGCACCAACTTACATGGCCACCGACAGTGTAGAAGAGTTCCCTTTTCTCCATACCCCCTCCAGCATTTGTTAATTGTAGATTTTTTTTAATGATGGCCATTCTGATCAGTGTGAAGTGATACCTCACTGTAATTTGGATTTGCATTTATCTAATAATTAGTGATGATGAGCATCTTTTCGTGTGCCTATTGGCTCTCTGTATGTCTTCTTTGGAGAAATGTTTATTTAGGTCTTCTACCCATTTTTCCATTGAGTTGTTTGTTATTTTGTTATTGAGTTGTATGAGCTGTTTGTATAGTTTGGAAATTAAGCCCTTGTCAGTCTCATCATTTGCTAATATTTTCTCCCAGTCCATAGGTTGTATTTTCATTTTGATTATGGTTTCCTTTGCTGTGCAAAAGCTTATAAGTTTGATTAGTTCCTGTTTCTTTTTTGCTTTTACAGTAAGTCCCCTACATATGAACAAGTTCTGTTCCAAGAGTGCGTTTGTAAGTTCAATTTGTTTGTAAGTCCAACAAAGTTCGCCTAGGTACCCAACTTACACAGTCGGCTATATGGTATTGTACCGTAATAGGTTTATAATACTTTTCACGCAAACAATACATTAAAAAACAAGCACAAAAACAAAGAAAGCATTTTTAATCTTACAGTATAGTAACTTGAAAAGTACAGTAATACAGTACAACAGCTGGGATACTCGGGCTGGCATCGAGGGAACAGGCGAGCAGAGTTACTGGTTGGAGGAGGGAGGGGAGGTGGGAGATGGTAGGGGTGAAGGATTATCAGCAGTAGGAGACAGAGGGCAAGCTGCAATTTCACTCATACCTGACGTTGATGGCAAAGGTTCTGGTTCCTTGCTGGATTTAATTCTATCTACCCTCTTGAAAGAATGATCCATTGATGTCTGGGTAGTAGCTCTTTTTTTCTCATCATAGATGACAAGGTAACACTGGATTGCAATCTGAATGGCTGCTGCCACCTTTGGGTCCCATTCTAGGTTCGGGTCCTGTGCCTCAAAAACTAACAGTGCTTCCTCAAATAACGAAGATTCCCTTGTCATTTTCTGTGTCGTGAATCTCTTCAGTTCTTCAGTTACTTTTTCTTCCTCCTGTCCCTCTTCATCCTTTCTCTGGGCCTCCAATTCCATCAGTAAGCTCCTCATGTTGCACAGCAAGGAGTTCAGCGAAATCGTCCTCTTGCAGATCTAGCTCCAGCTTCTCGCTGAGGGTCACTACGTTGCTGAAGACCTCTTCGGACTTCTGATCTACCTTCTCAAATCCACAAAAATCATGAACAAACTGTGGGCAAAGGTTCTTCCAAACCCCATTCATCGTGACCGCCATACCCTCACACCATGCAAAGTCAATGTTTTTTATGGTCTTGTAGATGTTATAGTCCTCCCAAAGTTGTCCCTAGGTTGTTCCTGACTTGTCACTTACCTTTACTGCCTGACAAAAAGTGTGACATAAATAATATTTCTTGAAAGTCGCTATAACGCCCTGGTCCATAGGTTGGATGAGCAACGTAGTATTTGGTGACAGATGCAGGACTTTGACGTTGGGATGAAAGTCATCCATGAATGGGGGGTGGCCCAGAGCATAGTCGAGCAGCAAAAGAATGTTTTGCTGGAACGTCCTTCTCCAAGCAATATTCCTCTACATCTGGGATAAAGTGGTGGCAAAACCAGTCCTGGAACGTGGCCTGTGTAATCCGGGATTTGGGGTTACGCTTCCACACAACAGGAAGAGAGCCCTTGGCTATGTTTTTAAGGGTTCTTGGGTTCTGTGAATGATAAACTAAGAGAGGTTTCAGCTTCAATTCACCGGAAGCATTGCCACCAAACAACAGTTAGCCTATCCTTTGCTGCTTTACAGCCCGGCATCAACTTTTCCTCCTTACTGACGTAACTTCGGTCTGGCATCCTCTTCCAGTACAGTTGTGTCTCATCCACATTAAAAACCTGGTTGGGTAAATACACACCATCATCAATAATTTCTCAAAGTGTTTCTGGAAGTTCCTGGACAGCTACCCTATCTGCACTTGCTGTCTCTGCACTTACTTTTACATTGTGAAGGCTGGCTCTAGCCTTGAACCGATGAAACCAGCCATGGCTGGCATTAAAAGATGTGCCCTCTGATTCTTTGCCGTGTTTCTTCTTCAAGTCTTCCTAAAGGCTTTTAGCTTTCTCTTGAATCAGCGTTAAGTTGAGCAGGACTCAGCGCTGATGTTGATCCTGCATCCGCACACTGAGAAGTTTCTCCATCTCCTCCATCACTTTTCCATGCTTCTTGGATATTGTGTCAACATCGTCGGCACAGCAGACTTCACATGTTCCATGATCTTGTCCTTGTCCTTTAGATTCGTGCCAATGATTGAATGATTCATATTATAAGAATGAGCGATGTCTAACATCTTTTTGCCTCGCTCCACTCTCTCAATTACTTTCACTTTTTTTTCCGTCATTATCGCTTGGCGCTTCTTCACAGTACCAGCTACATCACGTCTGCTTTTACGCTTGCTTCCAGACATCTTGGGCTTGAAATAAAGGTACTGTACTACTGTACTCTATACAGTACTGTAAAGTACACAAAAGCACAACCACATATAGAGGAAGCACGCACGTGACAATGTATGTCAGACACGTGAACTAACTTACATGATTGGACACGCGAATGGACGTTTGCATCTTTGAAAGTTTGCAGCTTGAAGGTTCGTATGTAGGTGACTTACTGTATTTGTACTGCCTAGGGAGAACTACCTAGGAAAATTTTGGTATGACTTATGTCAGAGAATGTTTTGCTTATGTTCTCTTCTAGGAGTTATAAGGTGTCCTATCTTATATTTAAGCATATAAGCCGTTTTGAGTTTATTTTTGTGTATGGTGTGAGGGTATGTTCTGACTTCACTGATTTGCATACGGCTGTCCAACTTTCAAAACACCACTTGCTGAAGAGACTGTCTTTTCCCCATTGTATATTCTTGCCTCCTTTGTCAAAGGTTAATTGACCATAGGTGTGTGGGTTTATTTCTTAGCTCTCGATTCTATTCCATTGATCCATGTATCTCTTTCTGTGCCAATACAATGCGGCTTTGATTACTGTAACTTTGTAGTATTTTCTGAAGTTTAGGAGGGTTATGCCTCCTGCTTTGTTCTTTTTCCTGGGGATTGTGTTCACATTTCTGACTTTTTATGGTTCCAGATACATTTTAGGATTATTTGTTCTAGTTCTGGGGAAGATGTCATGGGTAATTTGATAGGGATCACATTAAATCTGTAGATTGCTTTGGGTAGTATAGCCATTTTAACAGTATTAATTCCTCCCATCCAAGAGCGTGGGATGTCTTTCCATTTCTTTGAATCATCTTCAGCTTCCTTTACTAATGTTTTGTAGTTCTCAGTATATAAGTCTTTCACCTCCTTGGTGAGGTTTATTCCTAAGCATTTTATTTTTTTGATGCCATTAAAAAAAGGATTGCTTGTTTACATTTCCTTTCTGATATTTCATTGTTAGTGTAAAGAAATGCAACCAGGGACTTCCCTGGTGGCTCCGTGGTTGAGAATCCGCCTGCCAATACAGGGGACACGGGTTTGAGCCCTGATGCAGGAAGATCTCACATGCCGTGGAGCAACTAAACCTGTGTGCCACAACTACTTAGCCTGCACTCTAGAGCCAGTGAGCCACAAATACTGAGCCCATGTGCCACAACTACTTAAGCCTGCATGCCTAGAGCCCGTGCTCCACAACAAGAGAAGCCACTGCAATGAGAAGCCTGCGCACCACAAGAAAGTCTAGTCCCCACTGGCCACAACTAGAGAAAGCCCGTGCACAGCAATGAAGACCCAATGCAGCCAAAATAAATTTAAAAAAAAAAGAAAGAAAAACCAGGAAATGCAACCAATTTATATATGTTAATCTTGTATCCTGCTACTTTGCTGAATTTGTTTATCAGTTCTAGTAGTGTTTGTGTGGAATTTTTAGGGTTTCCTTTATATATATTATCATGTCATCTGCATATAATGGCAACTTTACCTCTTCCCTTCCAATTTGGTTAGATTTTATTTCTTTTTCTTGTCTGATTGTTGTGGCTAGGACTTCCAATACTATGTTGAAGAGAAGACGTGAGAGTGGGCATCCTTGTCTTGTTCCAGATTTTAGCGGGAAGGCTTTCAGCTTATGAACGTTGAGTATTATATTGGCTGTGGGTTTGTCATAAATAGCTTTTATTATGTTGAGATATGTTTCCTCTGTACCCACGTTGGTAAGTGTTTTTACCATGAATGGATGTTGAAGCTTTTCAAATGCTTTTTCGCCATCTATTGAGATGATCGTTTGTTTCTTGTTTTTCCTTTGTCGATGGGGTGTATCATGTTGATTGATTTGCATATGTTGAAACAGCTTTGTGAAACTGGGGTGAATCAAATTTGGTCATGGTGTATGATCCTCTTATGTGTTGTCGGATTCGGTTTTCTAATATTCAGTTGAGAATTTTTGCATCTATATTTATCAACGATATTGGCCTGCAGTTTTCTTTTTTGGTAGTGTCTTTCTCTGTGTTTTTTTTTTAAAGTCTTTATTGAATTTGTTCCAATATTGCTTCTGTTTCATGTTTTGGTTTCTTGTTTGTGAGGCATGTGGGATCTTAGCTCCAAAACCAGGGATCGAACCTGCACCCCCTGCACTGGAAGGCGAAATCTTAACTGCTGGACCACCAGAAAAGTCCCCATCAGTTTTATTTGTTTTTTTTTTTTTAAGTAAATTTCTTTCTTTCTTTATTTCTGGATGCATTGGGCATTCGTTGCTGTGCTCGGGCTCTCTCTAGTTGCGGTGAGCGGGGGCTACTCTTCGTTGTGGTGTGCAGGCTGTTCATTGTGGTGGCTTCTTTTGTTGCAGATCATGGGCTCTAGGTGCGTGGGCTTCAGCAGTTGTGGCTATCAGGCTCAGTAGTTGTGGCTCGTGGGCTGTAGAGCGCAGGCTCAGTAGTTGTGGCACACAGGCTTAGTTGCTCCATGGCATGTGGGATCTTTCCAGACCAGGTCTCGAACCTATGTCCCCTGCAGTGGCAGACAGATTCTTAACCACTGTGCCACCAGGGAAGTCCCCCCTCCCCATCTGTTTTTTGATATCAGCGTGATAGTGGCTTCATAGAATGTCTTTGGAAGTATTCCTTACTCTTCAATCTTTTCGAAGAGTTTGAGAAGAATCAGTGTAAGTTCTGCTTTTTATATTTGGTAGAATTTGCCTGTGAAACCATCTGATCCTGGACTTCTGTTGGTAGGGAGTTTTTTAAATTACAGATTCTATTTTTTTTTTAAATTCTAGTTATTTATTTATTTATTTTGGCTGTGTTGGGTCTTCGTTTCTGTGCGAGGGCTTTCTCTAGTTGCAGCGAGCGGGGGCCACTCTTCATCACGGTGCGTGGGCCTCTCACTATCGTGACCTCTCTTGTTGTGGAGCACGGGCTCCAGACGCTCAGGCTCAGTAGTTGTGGCTCACGGGCCCAGTTGCTCCGCGGCATGTGGGATCTTCCTAGACCAGGGCTCGAACCCGTGTCCCCTGCATTGGCAGGCAGATTCTCAACCACCGCGCCACCAGGGAAGCCCTGTATTTTGCTTTTAGTGATCAGTATGTTCAAGTTATCTATTTCTTCTTGATTCAGTTTTGTTCGGCTGTAAAAAAAACAAAATATATTTTTAAGTTATGTTAGCAGCTAAATACTTACCATGTATTAGACCACAAAAGAGAGAAGAAAAAATATTAAAATATTTTCTCAAATACAACAAGTATTGAAATGTTTTAAAGAAATTGGTATAATAATACTAATTACAATAATGACAAATTGTTCTGAACTTAAAGACTACTTATATCTAAGATGCATATTATATGCTTATTGTTTTATTGTTTTTAAATACATGGAATGTTTTCTCCTTTCTAATGTAATTCTTTTATTTTACCTGTATATTGTGAAAAAAATTTAGTTCCACATAATATAAAAAATTACACTTTAATAGGAGATATTAATCCATTTACATTTACTATAGTACTGAAAATACTTAGGTTTAGCGTTCCATGTCATGGAGTGCTCTTTTTTATTTATTTATTTTTAAAAAAGATTTAATTTGGAGGGGGGGGCATAAATTATTCATTTATTTATGTATTTAATTTTAACATCTTTATTGGACTCTAATTGCTTTACAATGGTGTGTTAGTCTCTGCTTTAGAACAAAGTGAATCAGCTATACATATCCATATATCCCCATATCTCCTCCCTGTTGCGTCTCCCTCCCGCCCTCCCTATCCCACCCCTCTAAGTGGTCATAAAGCACTGAGCTGATCTCCCTCTTCTATGCAGCTGTTTCCTACTAGCTAGCTATTTTACATTTGGTAGTATATATAAGTCCATGCCACTCTCTCACTTCGTCCCAGCTTACCCTTCCCCCTCCCCATGTCCTCAAGTCCATTCTCTATGTCTGCGTCTTTATTCCTGTCCTGTCCCTAGATTCTTCCCAACCGTTTCTTTTCCTTTTCTTTTTAGATTCCACATATATGTGTTAGCATACAGTATTTGTTTTTCTCTTTCTGACTTACTTCACTCTGTATGACAGACTCTAGGTCCATCCATCTCACTACAAATAACTCAATTTCATTTCTTTTTATGGCTGAGTAATATTCCATTTTATATTGAAGATGTGCAACATCTTTTTTACCCATTCATCAGTTGATGGACACTTAGGTTGCTTCCATGTCCTGGCTATTGCAAATAGAGCTGCAATGAACATTGTGGAACATGACTCTTTTTGAATTATGGTTTTCTCCAGGTGTATGCCCAGTAGTGGGATTGCTGTGTCATATGGTAGTTCTATTTTTAGTTTTTTAAGGAACCTCGATACCGCTCTCGATAGTGGCTGTATCAATTTACACTCCCACCAACGGTGCAAGAGGGTTCCCTTTTTTCCACACCTCTGCAGCATTTATTGTTTGTAGATTTTTTTGATGATGGCCATTCTTACCTGTGTGTGGTGATACCTCATTGTAATTTCGACTTGCATTTCTCTAATGATCAGTGATGTTGAGCATTCTTTCATGTGTTTGTTGGCAATCTGTATATCTTCTTTGGAGAAATGTCTATTTAGGTCTTCTGCCCATTTATGGATTGGGTTGTTTGTTTGTTTGTTTGTTTTTTGATATTGAGCTGCATGGGCTGCTTGTAAAGTTTGGAGATTAATCCTTTGTCAGCTGCTTCGTTGGCAAATATTTTCTCCCATTCTGAGGGTGGCCTTTTCGTCTTGTTTATGTTTTCCTTTGCTGTGCAAAAGCTTTTAAGTCTCCTTAGGTCTCATTTGTTTATGTTTCTTTTTAATTTCCGTTTTCTAGGAGGTGGGTCAAAAAGGATCTTGCTGTGATTGATGTCATAGAGTGTTCTGCCTATGTTTTCCTCTAAGAGTTTGATAGTGTCTGGCCTTACATTTAGGTCTTTAATCCATTTTGAGTTTATTTTTGTGTATGGTGTTAGGGAGTCTTCTAATTTCATTCTTTTACTGGTAGCTGTCCAGTTTTCCCAGCACCACTTATTGAAGAGGCTGTGATTTCTCCATTGTATATTCTTGCCTCCTTTATCAAAAATAAGGTGACCATATGTGTATGGGTTTATGTCTGGGCTTTCTCTCCTGTTCCATTGCTCTATATTTCTGTTTTTGTGCCAGTACCATACTGTCTTGACTACTGTAGCTTTGTAGTATTGTCTGAAGTCAGGGAGCCTGATTCCTCCAGCTCTGTTTTTCTTCTCAAGATTGCTTTGGCTGTTCGGGGTCTTTTGTGTTTCCATACAAATGGTGAAATTTTTTTGTTCTAGTTCTCTGAAAAATTCCATTGGTAGTTTGATAGGGATTGCATTGAATCTGTAGATTGCTTTGGGTAGTAGAGTCATTTTCACAATGCTGATTCTTCCAATCCAAGAACATGGTATATCTCTGTATCTGTTTGTGTCACCTTTGATTTCTTTCATCAGTGTCTTATAATTTGTTGAGTAAACGTCTTTTGTCTCCTTAGGTAGGTTTATTCCTAGGTATTTTATTCTTTGTGTTGCAGTGGTAAATGGGAGTGTTTCCCTAATTTCTCTTTCAGAATTTTCATCTTTAGTGTATAGGAATGAAAGAGATATCTGTACATTAATTTTGTATCCTGCAACCTTACCAGTTCATTGATTAACTCTAGTAGGTTTCTGGTAGCATCTTTAGGATTCTCTATGTATAGTATCATGTCATCTGCAAACAGTGAGAGCTTAACTTCTTCTTTTCCGATTTGGATTCCTTTTATTTCTTTTTCTTCTCTGATTGCTGTAGCTAAAAATTCCAAAAGTGTGTGGAATAATAGTGGTGAGAGTGGGCAACCTTGTCTTGTTCCTGATCTTGGTGGAAATGGTTTCACTTTTTCACCATTGAGAACGATGCTGGCTGTGGGTTTGTCATATATGGCTTTTATTATGTTGAGGAAAGTTCCCTCTATGCCTACTTTCTGGAGGGTTTTTATGATAAATGGGTGTTTAATATTGTCGAAAGCATTTTCTGCATCTATTGAGATGACCATATTGTTTTTATCCTTCAGTTTTTTAATATGGTGTATCACATTGATTTGCATGTATTGAAGAATCCTTGCATCCCTGGGATAAACCCCACTTGATCATGGTGTATGATCCTTTTAAGGCGCTGTTGGATTTTGTTTGCTGGTATTGTGCAGTGGATTTTTGCAGCTATGTTCATCAGTGATATTGACCTGTAGTTTTCTTTCTTTGTGACATCTTTGTCTGGTTTTGGTGTCAGGGAGATGGTGGTCTCATAGAATAAGTTTGGGAGAGTTCTTCCCTCTGCTATATTTTGGAAGAGTTTGAGAAGGATAGGTGTTAACTCTTCTCTAAATGTTTGATAGAATTTGCCTGTGAAGCCATCTGGTCCTGGGCTTTTGTTTGTTGGAAGATTTTTAATCACAGTCTCAAGTTCAGTGCTTGGGATTGGTTTGTTTGTAGTTTCTATTTCTTCCTGGTTCAGTCTTGGAAGGTTGTGCTTTTCTAAGCATTTGTCCATTTCTTCCAGGTTGTCCATTTTATTGGCATATAGTTGCTTGCAGTAATCTCTCATGATCCTTTGTATGTCTGCAGTGTCAGTTGTTACTTCTTCTTTTTCATTTGTAATTCTATTGATTTGAGTCGTCTCCCTTTTTTTCTTGATGAGTCTGGCTAATGGTTTATCAATTTTGTTTATCCTCTCAAGGAACCAGCTTTTAGTTTTTTTGATCTTTGCTGTTGTTTCCTTCATTTCTTTTTCATTTATTTCTGGTCTGATCTTTATGATGTCTTTCCTCTGCTGACTTTGTTTTTTTTTTTTTTTTTTCTTTCTTTCTCTAATTGCTTTAGGTGTAAGGTTAACTTGTTTATTTGAGATATTTCTTGTTTCTTGAGGTAGGATTGTATTGCTACAAACTTCTCTCTTAGAACTGCTCTTGCTGCATCCCATAGGTTTTGGGTCTTCATGTTTTCATTGTCATTTGTTTCTAGGTATTTTTTTATTTCCTCTTTGATTTCTTCAGTGATGTCTTGGTTATTAAGTAGTGTCTTGTTGAGCGTCCATGTGTTTTTATTTTTTACAGACTTTTTCCCTGTAATTGATATCTAGTCTGATAGCATTGTGGTTGGAAAAGATACTTGATACGATTTCAATTTTCTTATATTTACCAAGGCTTGATTTGTGACCCAAGATATGATCTATCCTGGAGAATGTTCCAGGAGCACTTGAGAAAAAGTGTATTCTGTTGTTTTTGGATGGAATGTCCTATAAATATCAATTAAGTCCATCTTGTTTAATGTATCATTTAAAGCTTGTGTTTCCTTATTTATTTTCATTGTGGATGATCTGTTCATTGGTGAAAGAGGGGTGCTAAAGTCCCCTACTATGATTGTGTTACTGTCGATTTCCCCTTTTATGGCTGTTAGCATTTGCCTTATGTATTGAGGTGCTCCTATGTTGGGTGCATAAAATTATACAATTGTTATATCTTCTTCTTGGATTGATCCCTTGATCATTATGTAGTGTCCTTCTTTGTCTCCTGTAATAGTCTTTATTTTAAAGTCTTTTTTGTCTGATATGAGAATTGCTACTCTAGCTTTCTTTTGATTTCCATTTGCATGGAATATCTTATTCCATCCCCTCACTTTCCATCTGTATGTGTCCCTATGTCTGAAGTGGGTCTCTTGTAGACCACATACATACCGGTCGTGTTTTCGGATCCATTCAGCCAGTCTATGTCTTTTGGTTGGAGCATTTAATCCATTTACATTTAAGGTAATTATTGATATGTATGTTCTTATTATCATTTTCTTAATTGTTTTGGGTTTCTTATTGTAGGTCTTTTCCTTCTCTTGTGTTTCCTGCCTAGAGAAGTTCCTTTAGCATTTGTTGTAAAGCGGGTTTGGTGGTGCTGAATTCTCTTAGCTTTTGCTTGTCTGTAAAGGTTTTAATTTCTCTGTCGAATCTGAACGAGATCCTTGGTGGGTCGAGTAATCTTGGTTGTAGCTTTTCCCCTTTCATTACTTTAAATATGTCCTGCCAGTCCCTTCTGGCTTGCAGAGTTTCTGCTGAAAGTTCAGCTGTTAACCTTACGGGGATTCCCTTGTATGTTATTTGTTGTTTTTCCCTTGCTGCTTTTAATATTTTTTCTTTGTATTTAATTTTTGATAGTTTGATTAATAGATGTTTTGGCATGTTTCTCCTTGGGTTTATCTTGTATGGGACTCCCTGCACTTCCTGGACTTGATTAACGATTTCCTTTCCCATATTAGGGAAGTTTTCAACTATAATCTCTTTAAATATTTTCTCAGTGTCTTTCTTTTTCTCTTCTACTTCTGGGACCCCTATATTCGAATGTTGGTGCGTTTAATGTTTTCCCAGAGATGTCTCAGATTGTCCTCAATTCTTTTCATTCTTTTTTCTTTATTTTGCTTTGCAGTAGTTATTTCCACTATTTTATCTTCCAGGTCATTTATCCATTCTTCTGCCTCAGTTATTCTGCTATTGTTTCCTTCTAGAGAATTTTTAATTCCGTTTATTGTGTTGTTCATCATTGTTTGTTTGCTCTTTAGTTCTTCTAGGTCCTTGTTAAACGTTTCTTGTCTATTCTCCATTCCAGTACCAAGATTTGGGATCATCTTTATCATCATTACTCTGAATTCATTTTCAGGTAGACTGCCTATTTCCTCCACATTTGTTTGGTCTGGTGGGTTTTTACCTTGCTCCTTCATCTGCTGTGTGTTTCTGTGTCTTCTCATTTGGCTTTGGGGACTGTGTTTGGGGTCTCCTTTTCAGAGGCTGCAGATTCGTAGTTCCCGTTGTATTTGGTGTCTGCCCCCAGTGGCTAAGGTTGGTTCAGGGGGTTGTGTAGGCTTTCTGATGGAGGGGACTGGTGCCTGTGTTCTGGTGGTTGTGTCTGGATCTTGTCTTTCTGGTGGACAGATCCGCATCTGGTGGTGTGTTTTGGCGTGTCTGTGACCTTATTGTGATTTTCGGCAGCCTCTCTGCTAATGGGTGGGCCTGCATTCCTGTCTTGCTAGTTGTTTGGCATGGGATGTCCAGCACTGGATCTTGCTGGTCTCTGAGTGGAGATGGGTCTTAGCGTTGAGACGGATATCTCTGGAAGAGCTTTCGCCATTTGATATTACAAGGTGCCAGAGGTCTCTGGTAGACCCATGTCCTGAACTCGGCTCTCCCACCTCAGAGGCACAGGCTTGACACCCGGCTGGAGCACCAAGACCCTGTCAGCCACACAGCTGGGGGTGAGAGCAAGAGGTAGCTTTGGTACATCTCAAAGACCACCAATGAGGTTCACTGACCATTTTCTCTCCAGAAATGAAGAAAACAAAATTCAGACTTTGGCTAGTCAGCCACTTTGGTAGCCAGCCTCCAAGATGGACCTAATTATTCCCTAATTATCTCCCAGTCTCCATGTACCAGTGTGGCTCCTCGTACTTGAAAAGGGTTGACTGTTTAACTAATAAGAAATTGCAGAAATGACAAAGTGCAGCTTCCAAAGTTATAAAAGACATTGCAGCTTCTGCTTTGGTTTCTGCTAGATCACTCATCCTGGGGTAAGCCAGCTGCCATGTCATGAGGACTCTCAAGCAGCCCTAAGGAGAGATCCATGTGGCAAGGAACTGAGGCCTCTTACCTACAGCCACGTGAGTGAGTCATCTCAGAAGTCAAAAGATTTAATTTTTTAAATGTTTGGTTGTGTTGGGTCTTCGTTGCTGCACAGGGTTTCTCCAGTTGTTACTAGGGAAGCAGGGGTTACTCATCGTTGTGGTGCACGGGCTTCTCCTTGCGGTGGTTTCTCTTGTTGTGGAGTATGGGCTCTAGGTGCATGGGCTTCAGTAGTTGTGTCATGCAGGCTCAATAGTTGTTGCTTGCAGGCTCTAGAGCACAGGCTCAGTAATTGTGGCACACGGGCTTAGTTGCTCTGTGGCATGTGGGATCTTCCCAGACCAGGGATGGAACCCCTGTTCCCGGCATTGGCAGGCAAATTCTTACCCATTGTGCCACCAGGGAAGTCCAGTGTGCTCTTTTTTAAACCTAGTCTGTTTTCATTATTTTCTATCTTAACGATTCTGTATTAAAGAAAAAAAAATAATACTCCTTTCTACCCCTCCTCTTTGAGGATTATATATGAAGAAGCATGTCTTATTTATTAACCTCAAATTTTCACCTTACTTTTAAGAAGTAATCACAATGTCAAGTATTTAATACTTTTCACTTCCACCTTGAAAAGCATGGATATTAAAGTGCTAATACAATTACCTTCCCGGTCTATCTTTTTTAGTTTTTGTTATGTATAAAAAACAACGAAAAACATGCATGGTTTGTAAGGAAATGACAAATTTCAGAAAATTCAGCATCTGAATACACTCTAAACATAGCTTCTAGATAAAGACACAGAAAATTGCCAGATACTCAGAGGCCCCCTGGTCCCATTCTAGTGACTCCCCTTAAGGTTTAATATTGTTCCGGTATCTAACAAAAAGATAACTTTACCTGTATTTTGTATTTTATATAAATGTTATGGCACAGTAAAATCACTTTTGGATTGGGCTTTTTTATTTTATGTTGTTTGTGAATATGCCTATATGGTTGCCTGTTGTTGTGATCATGCATTGCCACTGTTGCATAGGATTCCATAATGTAAATATTTAACTATTAATTAATTTATTCCAATGTGTATTACAATATGAGTGATTTTCAGTTTGTGTCTATTGAGAACAGCACTGGTATATAAATTCTAGAACTTGAGCTTTGGTGGTGTGTGTATAAATTATTGTTCAGTATACACGTAGTAGTAAAATTTTCGAGTCATAGCTTTCTTGTGTTTATCTTTTTAGATATTTCTAAATATTTTCAAAACATTTGTATGATTTTTCATCTTCAGCAGCAGTGAATGAGATTCAAGGATTATACACATTCTTGTCAAACTTGATAATACCTGTCATTTTCATTTGAACTTTCTGGTTGGTGAGTGATAATTCCAGGTATCACGCTTTTGCATTTAATTGACTACTAAGAAGCCAAGCATCTTTTGATATGTTTACTTAACATTCTGTACTCTCTTTTTTGAAATATCTTTTGGTATATTTCCCCCATTTTGCTATTCCATTATCTTCTTATTGAAGACTTCCTTTTTTTTTAACATCTGAAGACTTCTTATTTAGGAGTTTTTAATACATGCTTGAGATGAGTTCTTCTCTCTTTCTCTCTCTCCTTCTCTTTCTTTAGATGAGTGTCAGTTTTTAATGTTAATAACATCTAATTTGTTATTTTCCTCTTTATTTATTTAGTCTTATTTCTATTTATTTATGTAGACTTCTTACCTGTAGCAGAACACATTATTTATTCTAAACCACAAATATGTTTTCATTTCTTCAATAAATGTAATTATTAAGCTTTAAATTTAAGTTAACTTTCTAAACTAAATATGTTGTATCATAGTGAGTATTAATTTTTCTATGACAGCTGAAAGGTTACATTTATTCAGAAAATGTTGTATCAGCTTTCTTTTCATTTGCTCCTACTTCTCATTGATCCACAGTGGTAAACATCACTTCATCCATGGATCTGACTTTTCTCTGATTTCTCATGGTCATTCTCACTAATTCGTCTTGCCTCCTGAAATCTTTAGCAATCCCCTTATTCCACAGAAGCAAAAACCTTCCTTGGGCCTTTTTCCTCAGAAGATTGATTATTCCCACATTTTAAATGGGAGATTGCAATAAGTTAGGAGAAAATGCCAGACGGGTCTCTCTTTTTTTTTTTTTTTTTCACAACCTGTATCAGCCTCTGCTTGCACTCTCTGTTCAAAGATGTTTGTGCAACACATTGATGGAAGATGCCACTTGTTTCTCTCCTTGGGGAAAAGACAGATTCATTACCTAACAAATAAAATAAAGAGAGTGTCTTGCTCTTTTCAAATGTTGGACAGGATTGCTTGCATCCTAATTTAAATGTTTCAGGTGACTGAAGCTTAAGATTCCTAAGCTTTAATCCATACTTGCACCATGCACAGCACCCAACAGGAGAGCTTTACATAACCCCATGAGACACTTGTGTGCAAGTGGAACAGATAAAAATATAAAACTATTGCTGTCTTTTTGTGTCATAAAAATGATTTTTTGTCTCATTTAAAATATTTTTTTCTAAAATCCAAAAACGTGGCAGGCTAAAATATTGTTATTTCAAATATGGTAAAATCGAAGACCCTTCAAATTTCTTTCCAGTTTTGTCGATGATGGGATGCCGTCAGAGATATGACTTCACTAAACACAATAGGTAAGATTCCTTCATAGGCCTGATTGGGGAATATGAAAATAAACCCCAGAAAAATCTGGACATTTTCTAGTTCTCAAATATTGGTTAAGATGGTAGAAAGGGCCCTTCATTGTCCTATATGTTAATGCAGAGCAATTGTGAGAGGTGGGGATAAAACAAGCAGCCTAAATATCCTTTATGTTTGTTGTACTACTAGTAGAAAGAGGAAGGGTCAGGTCAACATGTCACCATGGTTGATATAGCAAATAAGCTGCTTGAAACTACACAGAAATGTACCTGCTTGTATTTTCTGTGCAGTTACCCTCTCTTTTGGTGTGCCCTGATACCTCCCTCAACTTTTGTACCAACTCCAGCAGCATTAAGCAGAAATCCAAAGAAATCTATTCTTTGGAATTATGAGGAAGGGAAGAGTCAAACATTTTATAACATGCTCTATACAAGGATACACGTCACCATCCTTATCTATGTCATGCCATGCATGGAGGGTCAGTAGGTTCAGGGGATTCTGGAAGCACCAAGTTCTGTGGGGTTAATCACAGTTGCATTCATGGGCAGTAAAAGAGAAGGGCCTTATCTTGGTCACTTTCTCAATGCTAGTAGCTACAAAAAGAAGAGGATAGCAGACATCTTAGGGAGGAGAACCAACATTAAATGAAATGTCCGAATTACTCTAGGCAACCTCTCATGGTGGCCTCCCATAGCTCCTCAAATCCCTACATACTTGCACAAGGGATAGTGTAATATTACTGGAGTGTCTGACTGCAGATTAACATTATTTTTGTTGAAAAAAATAAAAATAGGTTCAAGTGATAGGGTTTGAAAAGGGTTCACAGTGTGAAGGAAACTATTGTAACAATGTGGACAGAACCCTTTGGATGGATTCATCATGTTTTTTTGTTTTGTTTTGTTTTGTTTTGCTGCTTCAGAATCTGTAGTAGCGATTGGTGTGTTCCATGATACATCCCCGCTTCTTATAAGTTTTAGATGGAATACCCCATTAGGAAGAAGTGCACGTAAGGAAGATTAGTGAGTCAAACTCCTCTGCCCTCTGTCAGCAGTGGGTGCAAAGGGATTTAGACCAAGTGCTTTCATCCTTTGATTTGCAAAGTTTTCACTATATGAATGATGTTTTGTTTGTTTGCAGGTCAGGAGCCTTGGTCTCAATATCCCTGTTTAAAAAGTGTTATCACGTGTCTGCCAGAAAGAATTGCTGATGATACTGGGAAAAATTGAGAGTTATCCTTAACAATTAAGGGTTTTGTAGCAACATGGATGGACCTAGAGATTGTTATACTGAGTGAAGCAAGTCAGACACAGAAAGACAGATATCATATGATATTGCTTATATGAGGAATCTAAAAAAGAAAAAAAAGGTACAAATGAACTTATTTACACAACAGAAATAGAATCATGGATATAGAAAACAAACTTATGGTTACCAGGGAATAAGTGGGGAAGGGATAAATTGGGAGATTGGGACTGACTTATACACACTACTATATATAAAATAGATAAAGACCTGCTTTATAGCACAGGGAACTCTACTCAGTGGTCTGTACTGGCGTATACCGAAAAAGAATCTTATAAAAAAAAAAACAAGGGTTTTGGGATTATATAATAAATATAAATGTGCAAACCTTTAACATGAAAGGAAAAATCAGTTAACTCTGTGGTCCCTGTTATGGTGTAAATATTTTGTACCTCTAATTTTAAAATTTTGAAACCTAGCTCCCATGTTGATGGTATTAGGAGGTGGGGCTTTGGGGAGGTGATTAGGTTATGAGGCCAGAGACCTCAAACATGGGATTAGTGACCTAATAAATGTAGCACGCAGAAGATCTTATGCCCATTCCATGATTTCATTGCCGAGCGAGAAGACCCACATTATGAACCAGAAATTGGTCCCTCGCCAGACACTAAGTCAGCTGGCAACTTGTTCTTTTTTTAAAAAAAACAATTAGATAATTAATTAATTAATTTTTTGGCTGTGTTGGGTCTTTGGTGCGGTGCGCGGGCTTCTCATTGAGTGGCTTCTCTTGTTGTGGAGCACGGGCTCTAGGCGTGTGGGTTTCAGTAGTTGTGGCTCACGGGCTCAGTAGTTGTGGCCTGTGGCCTCTAGAGCACAGGCTCAGTATTTGTGGTGCACGGGCTTAGTTGTTCCAGGGTATGTGGGATCTTCCTGGACCAGGGCTCGAACCCTTGTCCCCTTTATTGGTAGGCAGATTCTTAACCACTGCACCTCCAGGGAAGCCCCTGGTTACTTGTTCTTGAACTTTTCAGCCTCAGCAATTATGAGAAAACAAAAATATTCTGTTGTTTATAAAATACCAAGTCTCTCGTATTTTGTTTTAGCAGTCAAAGAGCTGGCTGAGGAGAAATATCTGTGAGCTTGAAGACGTATCAGGAGAAACCTTTAAATCTCAAAAGAAAAGAGAAAATGGGCAGGAAAGAAATCAACAGAACAGAGTAATCAATAATTGTGGAACAATGAAAAATGCTGTGACCTATACATAATGGGTATAGCAGGAGGAGAATAAAGATAATAAAGAACAGAAAATATTTTTTAAAAATGACTGAGAATCTCCCCAAATGAATGTCTGACACTAAATCCACAACATCCAAACTTAGAAGAACATATGAATAGTAAAGAAAACTGACCAATATCTCTCAGGAACATCAATGCAAAAATCCTCAACAAAATATTACCAAATCGAATCCAACAATATTTTGAGAGAATTTTATATCATGAATGAGAGGAAATAATCCCAGGTATGAAAGGCTGGTTCAACATTCTAGAATCAAATAATTATATCCATCATATCAACACCTTAAAGACAATCATTAGCATATCAATAGATTCAGAAGACCTTTGAAAAAATCTAACACCCATTCTTCATAAAAACTCTCAGTTAAAGAAATAGACTGGAGCTTTCTCAAGTTGATAACAAAGATTTACAGGAAACTTTTATCTTACATCATGATTAATGGTCAAAACCATGAAGCTTTTCCACTAAGTTCAGGTAAAAGCAAGGATGTCCCCTTTCATGACTCCTTTTCCATATTTTACTCCAAGTCCTTGCTAATGCAATAAGGCACGAAAATAAATAAAACAAATACAGATTGGGTAGAAAAAAATGAAAGCAACCTAAATAAAATGTGGACCAATATACTTTATGGACACCTCACCAAAGAAAATAGACACTATGCATATAAGTATACAGAAGAATAATCCAGATTACATGCTGCCATGAAAAAGCAAATTAAAAATACAATTCCATACCACTATGTAACACTTAGAATGGCTAAAATGTGAACAATGACAAGAACAAATTCTGTAGGAGATGTGGAACAATAGGAAATGTCATTTGTCATTGTGGAAATGAAAAATAATACAGCTACTTTGGTAGTCTGATTGACACTTGCTAGAATATTGAGCATTCCCTTACTGTACAATCCGTCAAATGTTCTCATGGATATTTACTGAAAGTAGTTTAAAACATACTTCCAGAGGAAAACCTGCATATGGATACTTATAGCACCTAATTCAATATTGCCAAAATGTGAATGAAACTAAGGTGTCCTCCAATAGGTGAATGAAATGATATAGTATTAATATATTCTGGGAATGGGATAATATTGAGCACTAAAAAAGTAAGCTATCAAGCCATATAAAGAGATGGGAATTCTTTTTTTTTTCTTTTGAAATATAGGTGATTTTCTTTATTTTGAAATTTAAATTTTATTGGAGTATAGTTGATTTACAATGTTGTGTTCATTTCAGCTGCACAGCAAGTGATTCAGTTACACATATGCATATATTCATTCTTTATCAGATTCTTTTCTGATAACGGTATTCCCAGAATACTGAGTAGAGCTCCCTGTGCTATACAGTAGGTCCTTGTTGCTTATCTGTTATATATAGTAGTATTCGTATGTTTACCCCAAGCTCCTGATTTATCCCTACCCCCCACCTCTCCCCTTTGGTAACCATAAGTTTGTTTTCCAAGTCTGTGAGTCTGCCTCTGTTTTGTAAGTTAGTTCATTTGTATCAATGTTTAGCTTCCACCTAGAAGTGATATCATCCAATATTTGTCTTACTCTGTCTGACTTACTTCACTTAGTACAATCATCTCTAGGTCCATCCATGTTACTGCAACTGACATTATTTTCTTCTATTTTATGGCTGAGTCATATTCCATTATATATATGTATCACATATTCTTTACCTATATTCATATGTTGATGGACATTTTGGTTGCTTCCATGTCTTCGCTATTGTAAAAAGTGTTGCAGTGAACATTGGGGAAGATGTGTCTTTTCGATTTATGCTTTCCTCCAGATATGCACACAGGAGTGAACTTGCTGGATCATCTGGTAGCTCTATTTTATTTTATTTTACTTCATTTCATTTCAATTTCAATTTTTTTGGAATAGAGTTGATTTACAATGTTGTGTTACTTTCTGCTGCACAGCACAGTGAAGCAGTTATACATATATCCAATCCTTTTTGGATTCCTTTCCCATACAGGTCATTACAGAGTATTGAGTAGAGTTCCCTGTGCTATACAGTAAGCCCTTATTTGTTATCTCTTTTATATATAGTGGTGTGTATATGTCAATCCCAATTTCCAATTTATCCCTCCCACCTCCCCTTACTCTGGTAACCTCCATTCTGTGCTCCATAGTGGCTGTTACCAATTGGCATTGCCACCGATAGCATAGAATTGGTGGTGCAGTGGTTAAGAATTTGCCTGCCAGTTCAGGGGACACAGGTTGGAGCCCTGGCCCGGGAAGAGCTCACATGCCACAGAACAAGTAAGCCCGTGCACCACAACTACTCAGTCTGCGCTCTAGAGCCCACGAGCCACAACTACTGAAGCCTGTGTGCCTACAGCTTGTGCTCCACAACAAGAGAAGCCACCACAAAGAGAAGGCTTCGTACCACAATGATGAGTAGCCCCCGCTTGCTGCAACTATAGAAAAGCCGCGCGCAGCAACGAAGACCCAACGCAGATTAAAAAAAAAAAAAGTAGTAGGTTTCTCTTTTTTCCACACCCTCTGAAGCATTTCTTGTTTGTAAACATTGTGATGGTGGCTATTCTGAGTGGTTCCAGGTGATACTTCTTTGTACATCTGATTTGCATTTGTCTAACATAAAGCAATGGTGAGTATCTTCATATGTGCTTTTTTTTTGAACAGTGTCAGTAAGATTTACCCCTAGAAAAAGGGTTATTGAAAGGTTGCCTTGTTTTGAAGTCTACTTCGATTACCTACCCCAAGACATTTTTTGAGGGCTGTTGTCATTTACAGCTCCCCAGGCATTGTGAATATGAAGTGCGTATAAGGTCCAGTTTTAAAATTGTTGTTATGGTAAACAGAAGGCGGCAGGATTTCTACTGTCCCTCTCTGGTTACTGACACAACCTTAGATGTAGGGCAAGTCCTGTTCTTGGGTATTAAATTAGAGTGGAATGTGCCTGACCAAACATGTAAGGGCTTCTGTCCCATTCCTTCTTCCCCCTTACCCTTCATCCCCCGAACAAGTATAAACCCCTGCAAAATCACCTGTTGAGGGTGCTGTCTTGTAGAGTGGGATGACCCTTACGAAGGAGTCGGGAGGTCGGAACCCAAACACCAGGATATGTTGAGAGCAGGTGATTTTCCAAATGTCATCCAGCCCAGAGAGTCCACCATCCTTTGGGTGTCAGAGGGTTGGTTTAGTAGTATGAGGGCACACTTAGATCTGGAGATAGTGATCCCATGCAGAGGGGACCAGGTACTACATGTTCAAGGGGGGCGAATTAGCTGGCATATCCTCCCGAGGTCCTCAGGCCCACAACAGTCCAGCCTTGGGACCAAATTGTGTCTGTGTCCAGGGATGTGACACTAGTACGTTCACTGCGACTAAACAAATTTAGTGATCATTTTTCTTTTCTTTAACTTAATTTTAAATTTATAATGGAGTACATAGTTGATTTATCATGTTGTGTTCATTTTTGACATACACCAACATGATTCATTTATACAGAGATAACTATATATTCTTTTTAGAATTATTTTCCCATTGAGGTTGCTAAAGGGTGTTGAGAAGAGTTCCAAGTGCTCTACAGCAGGTCCATGTTGATTACAAGTTTTCTCTCTGTAAATATGTATATACTAACTCCAACCTCATGATTTATGCCTCCAACACACCTTTCCAGTTTGGTAACCATAAGTTTGTGTTCTAAGTCTGGGACTCTGTTTCTGTGTTGTAAGATAGTACCTTTCTATCAATTTTTAGATTCCACCGATAAGTAATATCATATGATATTTTTCATTGCCTGATTTATGACACTTAGTATGAATGTATGTAGGTCCTTCTGAGTGGCCCTAAATGGCCTTATTTCATTCACTTCATGGCTGAGTAATATTCCATTGTACATATCTACCATAATTTCTTTATCCATTCTTCCTTCCAAGGACTTTTAGGTAGCTTCCGAGTAGAGGCTCTTGTAAACAGGGCTGCATAAATTTTAGAGTGCCTGGGTCCTGTCAATTTACGTTTTTTTCCAAGATACAGGCCCAGGAGTGGAAGCGCCATATGCTCTGAAGCTCTGGTTTTTAGATTTTTAAGGAATCACCACCCACTTCTCCAGAGTGGCTGTTAGCAATTTACATTCCCACCATCAGCTTGTCAGGGTTCCCTTTTCTCCACGCCCTGTCCTGCATTTCAGGTTTTACAGTTTGTGAGGTTGGCCATTCTGACTGGTGCGAAGTGGTATCTCTTTGTAGTATTAATTTACATTGCCCGCCTGTTCTGTTGGCCAAAAATGGAGTAAGGGTTTTTCCTGAATAGATTAAGGAATAACGCATACGGCCTTTTTGGCAAACTGCATCATTGGCGATGTTCAGCAGCTTTGCATGTGCTTTAATGACGAGTGCAAACTACCCCTTGAAATCCCTTTCCTGCAATTCTGCCTTGCTTACAAGGCCTTTACGAATACTTGGCTCAAGAAATGACTCCATTAGAGGTGTCAATTACAACCCTGCATGTTTGTGAATTGCAGTGCCCCTGAGCACCGGTTTTCAACTTGTTTAGGGAAGCAGATACAAAGGGGCAGGATTTCTACAGACCCATTCCAGTTACTGGGGCACCTGAAGGATAGGGAAATTCTTCTTCCAGGTAGGAAACTAGAGTGGCATATGCCTGTCCAAACATCTAAGGCTTGTGTCTCATTCCATCCCGCCATTCCCCTTCTTCACCGGAAAATTCCAAGCCGTGCAAAACCGGCTGTTGAGTGTGCTGCCTTCCCAAAGTGGGGAGACTCTAAGGAAAGGAGCTGGGGAACCCGAATACCAGGAGACGTGGAGATGAGGTGACTTTTCCAAACTCTTCCCGATCAGACGGTGTACCATCCTCTGGATGTGCCATGCATGTTTTAGCTGTAGGAAGGGTCCCCTGCACCTGGAGATATGCAACCCATGGAATGGGGGCCAGGCAGTATTACTCTAAAAGTGCTGCATTTGCTGTCCCATCCTCACGAAGCCTCTCAGACCAACGAGTGTAGAGCCTTAGGTCCCATCCAGCTCTGTGTCTAGATATGGTCAGTCCAGGTTGCATCACAGCCCTTGAACACATTTTGTAAGAATTTCTCTCTCTCTCACTGTCTTTATTTTGTTCTTGTTATTTAATTTTATAATGGGGTATAGCTGATTTTCAATACTGGGTTTCTTCCTGCTCTACATCTATCCACTTGATTCACTTAAAGAGAGACATCAATAAATTCTTTTACAGATTCTTACCAGTCTTATATATCCTTTTCTGGTGACAACAGTGTGCTGAGTCCAGCTCTTTGAGCTATAGAGTAGGTCCTGTCGAATACCTATTTTGTTTATGGAACCGTATCTGTGCTAATTTCAACCTCCTGGTTTATGCATCACCCCGCCCCACCTTTCTCCTTTAGCAGCCATAAGTGTGTTTTCTAAATGTGTGACTCCGTTTCTGTTTTGTAATTGCGTTCATGTGAAAGCATTTTAGATACTATCTATAAGTGATACCTTATGATAATTCTCTTTTTATGTCTGACTTATGTCACTTAGAATGATCGTACCTCAGTCTCCACGAGTTGCTGCCACTGGCCTTATTGCATTGATTTAATTGCTGAGTAATATTTCATTGTACATAAGTACCACATCTTCTTTCTCCATTTTTTCCTTCCAAGGACATGTAAGTTGTACCCAAATCGAGGCATTTCTAAACAGAGCAGCCCTAAACTTTGGGGTGCCTGTGTCTTGTCGATTTTTTGGTTTTCCCAAGATATACGCCCATGAGGGGAAGTGCTGTATGCTCTGTAGCTCTGTTTTTTAGAAGTTTTAAGATACAGCATACACTTCTCAAGAGTGGCCGGTGGCAATTTACATCCCGCCGATCAGCATAACAAGGCTCCCTTTTCTCCATGGCCTGTCCTGCATTTCTGGGTTTTACACTTTTTCAGCATGGGCCTTTGGACCAATGCGAAGTGAGACATTTTTGTAATACTGCTTTGCATTGCCCGCTTGTTTAATTGGCCAAAAAGAGCATCTGCGTTTTTTCCAAAATTTATTCAGGAAAGAACGCAGACGCCCTTTTTGGCCAAGTGCATCATTGTCGAAGTTCTGTGGAATTTCATGTGCTTTAAAGGCGAGTCCAAACTACCTGTGAAAAACTGTTTCCTGCAATTCTGTCTTGCTTTGAAATCCTCTTCGTTGCCTTACCTCAATACATTTTTAGACGAGAGTTATCATTTATAACTCTGCCGATTTGTGAATTGCCGTGCTCCTGAGCTCCATTTTCCAAATCGCTTTTTTGGGAGCTGGACGCAAACCCACAGGATTGCTTCAGGCACTATTCAGGTTCCGGGGCGCAGGCTGAGCCTGTGGTTAATTCTTCTTCCTGATGGGAAATTAGGGTGACCTGGGCCTGTCCCAACACCTAGAGCTAGCCTCTCATGGGTTCCCCCTCTTCCCATTCATCCGCAGGACAAATTGCAACCTGTACGGAACAGGAGGTTAAAGGTGCTGATTCTCCAAGTGGGGAGATTGTTAGTAAAGCGGCTGGAATGGCGAACCCGAGCACCAAGAGATGAGGAATAAGGTGCGTTTCAGAAACCATTCTCGATCACACTGTATACCATCCACCGGGTTTCCGAAGAATTTTTTCTCTGTAGGAAGATGCCCTTGAACCTGGAGATTTGGGACCCATGGGATGGGAACCACGCAGTATTACTTTAAAGGGTCTGCGTTTGCTCACCCAACCTCACCAAACCTCTCAGCCCCAAGAGTGTCCACCCTTATGTCTCAATCAGCTGTGGGTCTAGATATGGTCAATCCAGGTGGCATCACAGCCCCTGAACGAATTTAGTAAGAATTTCTCTCTCTTTCACTGTCTTTGTTTCACGGGTTTTTAAAAGTGATTGATTTTTATAAAGGGGTTTAGCTGCTTTTCACTGCTGTGTTTATGCCGCTTTACGCCCACTTGACTCACTTACAGAGAGATATCAATACATAGGTTTTAAGATTCTTAGTAGTCAGATATATTCTTGGGCGGTGAATAGGGGGTGTTGAGTCCAGTTCACTGAGCAAGGAGTAGGTCGTGTCTATTACATATTGGGTTTATGGAACGGTCTCTGAGCTAATTTGAAACCCTTCTTTTACGCATCACCCCACCTCACCTTTCCCGTTAAGCAGCCATAGTGTGTTTTCTAAACGTGTGACTCTGTTCTGTTTTGTAATTCAGTTCAAGGGTAGCGGTTTTTACATTCCCTCTATAAGTGATATCTTAGGATAAGTGTCTTTTTCTGTGTGACTTATTTCACTTAGAATCGTCGTACCTAAATCCACTCATCATGCTGCTACTAGCCTTATGACGTTGATTTCATGGCTGAGTGATATTCCATTGTACACAAGGACCACAACTTCTTTATCCATTTTTCTCTTTCCTGGGATATTTAAGGTGTACCGAAGTGGAGGTTCTTGTCCACAGAGCAGCCCTAAACTTTGGGGTGCCTGGGTCTTGCTGATTTGTAGTTTTCCCAATGTATACGCCCATGAGTGGAAGTGCCCTATGCTCTCTAAGCTGAGTTTTTTCGAGGTTTCAGGACACACCGTACACTTCTCCAGAGGGGCTGTTGGCAATTTACATCCCGCCCATCAGCGTAGCAAGGCTCCCGTTTCTCCATGGCCTGTCCTGCATTTCTGGGTTTGACACTTTATTCAGCATGGCCCTTTTGACCGATGGGAAGCGAGACTTCTTTGTAGCGCTGATTTGCCTTTCCAGGTTGCTTGGTTGGCCAAAAAGGGCGTATGCGTTTTTTCCTGAATATATTCAGGAAAAAACGCATACGCCCTTTTTGGCCAAGGGCATCATTGTCGAGGTTTTGCCGCTTTTCCCGTGCTTTAAAGGCGATTCGAATCTACCTCCTGAAATCTGTTTCCTGCAATTCTGCCTTGCTTTCAAATACTCTTCGTTGCCTGCCGTCAATATATTTGTGGACGAGAGTTATCATTTATAACTCTGCAGGTTTGTGAATTGCAGTGCCCCTGAGCTCCATTTTTCAACTCTCTTTCTTGGGAGCTGGCCGCAAAAGCGCAGGATTGCTTCAGGCACTATTTTGCTTCCGGGCGGAAGGCTGAGCCTGTGGTTAATTCTTCTTCCTGATGGGAAAATAGAGTGACCTGTGCCTGTCCCAACACCTAGAGCTAGTGTCTCATTGGTTCTCCCTCTTCCCGTTCATCCTCAGGACAAATTGCAACCTGTACGGAACAGGAGGTCAAAGGTGCTGATTCTCCAAGGAGCGAGTTTGTTGGTAAAGCGGCTGGAATGGCGAACCCGAGCACAAGGAGATGAGAAATGAGGTGCGTTTTAGAAACCTTTCCCGATCTCACGGTGTACCATCTTCTGGGTTTCTCATGCATGTTTTCGAAGTAGGAAGATGCCCTTGAACCTGGAGATTTGGGACCCATCGGATGGGAACCACGCAGTATTACTTTAAAGGGTCTGAGTTTGCTCACCCAACCTCACGAAACCTCTCAGCCCCAAGAGTGTCCACCCTTATGTCTCAATCAGCTGTGGGTCTAGATATGGTCCATCCAGGTGGCATCACAGCCCTTGAATGAATTTTGTAAGAATTTCTCTCTCTTTCACTGTCTTTGTTTCAGGGGTTTTTAAAAGTAATTGATTTTTATAAAGGGGTTTAGCTGTTTTTTACTGCTGTGTTTATGCCGCTTTACACCCACTTGACTCACATACAGAGAGACATCAATACATAGGTTTTAATATTCTTACTAGTCAGATATATTCTTGGGCGTTGAATAGGGGGTTTTGAGTCCAGATCACTGAGCAAGGAGTAGGTCTTGTCTATTACATATTGGGTTTATGGAACGGTGTCTGAGCTAATTTGAACCCCTTCTTTTATGCATCACCCCACCTCACCTTTCCCGTTAAGCAGCCATAGTGTGTTTTCTAAACGTGTGACTCTGTTCTGTTTTGTAATTCAGTTCAAGGGTAGCGGTTTTTACATTCCCTCTATAATTGATATCTTATGATAAGTGTCTTTTTCTGTGTGACTTATTTCACTTAGAATCGTCGTACCTAAATCCACTCATCATGCTGCTACTAGCCTTATGACGTTGATTTCATGGCTGAGTGATATTCCATTGTACATAAGGACCGCAACTTCTTTATCCATTTTTCTCTTTCCTGGGATATTTAAGGTGTAACGAAGTGGAGGTTCTTGTCAACAGAGCAGCCCTAAACGTTGGGGTGCCTGTGTGTTGCTGATTTGTAGGTTTCCCAATTTATACGCCCATGAGTGGAAGTGCCCTATGCTCTCTAAGCTGAGTTTTTTCGATGTTTCAGGACACACCGTACACTTCTCCAGAGTGGCTGTTGGCAATTTACATCCCGCCCATCAGCGTAGCAGGGCTCCCGTTTCTCCATGGCCTGTCCTGCATTTCTGGTTTTGACACTTTATTCAGCATGGCCCTTTTGACCGATGGGAAGCGAGACTTCTTTGTAGCGCTGATTTGCCTTTCCAGGTTGCTTGGTTGGCCAAAAAGGGCGTATGCGTTTTTTCCTGAATATATTCATGAAAAAACGCATACGCCCTTTTTGGCCAAGGGCATCATGGTCGAAGTTTTGCCGCTTTTCCCGTGCTTTAAAGGCGATTCGAATCTACCTCCTGAAATCTGTTTCCTGCATTTCTGCCTTGCTTTCAAATCCTCTTCGTTGCCTTCCCTCAATATATTTGTGGACGAGAGTTATCATTTATAACTCTGCAGGTTTGTGAATTGCAGTGCCCCTGAGCTCCATTTTTCAACTCGCTTTCTTGGGAGCTGGCCGCAAAAGCGCAGGTTTGCTTCAGGCCCTATTTTGGTCCCGGGCGGCAGGCTGAGCCTGTGGTTAATTCTTCTTCCTGATGGGAAAATAGAGTGACCTGTGCCTGTCCCAACACCTAGAGCTAGTGTCTCATTGGTTCCCCCTCTTCCCGTTCATCCTCAGGACAAATTGCAACCTGTACGGAACAGGAGGTTAAAGGTGCTGATTCTCCAAGGAGGGAGATTGCTAGTAAAGCGGCTGGAATGGCGAACCCGAGCACAGGGAGATGAGAAATGAGGTGCGTTTTAGAAACCTTTCCCGATCACACGGTGTACCATCTTCTGGGTTTCTCATGCATGTTTTCGAAGTAGGAAGATGCCCTTGAACCTGGAGATTTGGGACCCATGGGATGGGAACCACGCAGTATTACTTTAAAGGGTCTGCGTTTGCTCACCCAACCTCACCAAACCTCTCAGCCCCAAGAGTGTCCACCCTTATGTCTCAATCAGCTGTGGGTCTAGATATGGTCAATCCAGGTGGCATCACAGCCCCTGAACGAATTTAGTAAGAATTTCTCTATCTTTCACTGTCTTTGTTTCACGGGTTTTTCAAAGTGATTGATTTTTATAAAGGGGTTTAGCTGCTTTTCACTGCTGTGTTTATGCCGCTTTACACCCACTTGACTCACTTACAGAGAGATATCAATACATAGGTTGTAAGATTCTTACTAGTCAGATATATTCTTGGGCGGTGAATAGGGGGTGTTGAGTCCAGTTCACTGAGCAAGGAGTAGGTCGTGTCTATTACATATTGGGTTTATGGAACGGTCTCTGAGCTAATTTGAAACCCTTCTTTTACGCATCACCCCACCTCACCTTTCCCGTTAAGCAGCCATAGTGTGTTTTCTAAACGTGTGACTCTGTTCTGTTTTGTAATTCAGTTCAAGGGTAGCGGTTTTTACATTCCCTCTATAAGTGATATCTTAGGATAAGTGTCTTTTTCTGTGTGACTTATTTCACTTAGAATCGTCGTACCTAAATCCACTCATCATGCTGCTACTAGCCTTATGACGTTGATTTCATGGCTGAGTGATATTCCATTGTACACAAGGACCACAACTTCTTTATCCATTTTTCTCTTTCCTGGGATATTTAAGGTGTACCGAAGTGGAGGTTCTTGTCCACAGAGCAGCCCTAAACTTTGGGGTGCCTGGGTCTTGCTGATTTGTAGTTTTCCCAATGTATACGCCCATGAGTGGAAGTGCCCTATGCTCTCTAAGCTGAGTTTTTTCGAGGTTTCAGGACACACCGTACACTTCTCCAGAGGGGCTGTTGGCAATTTACATCCCGCCCATCAGCGTAGCAAGGCTCCCGTTTCTCCATGGGCTGTCCTGCATTTCTGGGTTTGACACTTTATTCAGCATGGCCCTTTTGACCGATGGGAAGCGAGACTTCTTTGTAGCGCTGATTTGCCTTTCCAGGTTGCTTGGTTGGCCAAAAAGGGCGTATGCGTTTTTTCCTGAATATATTCAGGAAAAAACGCATACGCCCTTTTTGGCCAAGGGCATCATTGTCGAGGTTTTGCCGCTTTTCCCGTGCTTCAAAGGCGATTCGAATCTACCTCCTGAAATCTGTTTCCTGCAATTCTGCCTTGCTTTCAAATCCTCTTCGTTGCCTGCCGTCAATATATTTGTGGACGAGAGTTATCATTTATAACTCTGCAGGTTTGTGAATTGCAGTGCCCCTGAGCTCCATTTTTCCACTCGCTTTCTTGGGAGCTGGCCGCAAAAGCGCAGGATTGCTTCAGGCCCTATTCTGGTCCCGGGCGGCAGGCTGAGCCTGTGGTTAATTCTTCTTCCTGATGGGAAAATAGAGTGGCCCGTGCCTGTCCCAACACCTAGAGCTAGTGTCTCATTGGTTCCCCCTCTTCCCGTTCATCCTCAGGACAAATTGCAACCTGTACGGAACAGGAGGTTAAAGGTGCTGATTCTCCAAGGAGGGAGATTGCTAGTAAAGCGGCTGGAATGGCGAACCCGAGCACAGGGAGATGAGAAATGAGGTGCGTTTTAGAAACCTTTCCCGATCACACGGTGTACCATCTTCTGGGTTTCTCATGCATGTTTTCGAAGTAGGAAGATGCCCTTGAACCTGGAGATTTGGGACCCATGGGATGGGAACCACGCAGTATTACTTTAAAGGGTCTGCGTTTGCTCACCCAACCTCACCAAACCTCTCAGCCCCAAGAGTGTCCACCCTTATGTCTCAATCAGCTGTGGGTCTAGATATGGTCAATCCAGGTGGCATCACAGCCCCTGAACGAATTTAGTAAGAATTTCTCTCTCTTTCACTGTCTTTGTTTCACGGGTTTTTCAAAGTGATTGATTTTTATAAAGGGGTTTAGCTGCTTTTCACTGCTGTGTTTATGCCGCTTTACCCCCACTTGACTCACTTACAGAGAGATATCAATACATAGGTTGTAAGATTCTTACTAGTCAGATATATTCTTGGGCGGTGAATAGGGGGTGTTGAGTCCAGTTCACTGAGCAAGGAGTAGGTCGTGTCTATTACATATTGGGTTTATGGAACGGTCTCTGAGCTAATTTGAAACCCTTCTTTTACGCATCACCCCACCTCACCTTTCCCGTTAAGCAGCCATAGTGTGTTTTCTAAACGTGTGACTCTGTTCTGTTTTGTAATTCAGTTCAAGGGTAGCGGTTTTTACATTCCCTCTATAAGTGATATCTTAGGATAAGTGTCTTTTTCTGTGTGACTTATTTCACTTAGAATCGTCGTACCTAAATCCACTCATCATGCTGCTACTAGCCTTATGACGTTGATTTCATGGCTGAGTGATATTCCATTGTACACAAGGACCACAACTTCTTTATCCATTTTTCTCTTTCCTGGGATATTTAAGGTGTACCGAAGTGGAGGTTCTTGTCCACAGAGCAGCCCTAAACTTTGGGGTGCCTGGGTCTTGCTGATTTGTAGTTTTCCCAATGTATACGCCCATGAGTGGAAGTGCCCTATGCTCTCTAAGCTGAGTTTTTTCGAGGTTTCAGGACACACCGTACACTTCTCCAGAGGGGCTGTTGGCAATTTACATCCCGCCCATCAGCGTAGCAAGGCTCCCGTTTCTCCATGGCCTGTCCTGCATTTCTGGGTTTGACACTTTATTCAGCATGGCCCTTTTGACCGATGGGAAGCGAGACTTCTTTGTAGCGCTGATTTGCCTTTCCAGGTTGCTTGGTTGGCCAAAAAGGGCGTATGCGTTTTTTCCTGAATATATTCAGGAAAAAACGCATACGCCCTTTTTGGCCAAGGGCATCATTGTCGAGGTTTTGCCGCTTTTCCCGTGCTTCAAAGGCGATTCGAATCTACCTCCTGAAATCTGTTTCCTGCAATTCTGCCTTGCTTTCAAATCCTCTTCGTTGCCTGCCGTCAATATATTTGTGGACGAGAGTTATCATTTATAACTCTGCAGGTTTGTGAATTGCAGTGCCCCTGAGCTCCATTTTTCCACTCGCTTTCTTGGGAGCTGGCCGCAAAAGCGCAGGATTGCTTCAGGCCCTATTCTGGTCCCGGGCGGCAGGCTGAGCCTGTGGTTAATTCTTCTTCCTGATGGGAAAATAGAGTGGCCCGTGCCTGTCCCAACACCTAGAGCTAGTGTCTCATTGGTTCCCCCTCTTCCCGTTCATCCTCAGGACAAATTGCAACCTGTACGGAACAGGAGGTTAAAGGTGCTGATTCTCCAAGGAGGGAGATTGCTAGTAAAGCGGCTGGAATGGCGAACCCGAGCACAGGGAGATGAGAAATGAGGTGCGTTTTAGAAACCTTTCCCGATCACACGGTGTACCATCTTCTGGGTTTCTCATGCATGTTTTCGAAGTAGGAAGATGCCCTTGAACCTGGAGATTTGGGACCCATGGGATGGGAACCACGCAGTATTACTTTAAAGGGTCTGCGTTTGCTCACCCAACCTCACCAAACCTCTCAGCCCCAAGAGTGTCCACCCTTATGTCTCAATCAGCTGTGGGTCTAGATATGGTCAATCCAGGTGGCATCACAGCCCCTGAACGAATTTAGTAAGAATTTCTCTCTCTTTCACTGTCTTTGTTTCACGGGTTTTTCAAAGTGATTGATTTTTATAAAGGGGTTTAGCTGCTTTTCACTGCTGTGTTTATGCCGCTTTACCCCCACTTGACTCACTTACAGAGAGATATCAATACATAGGTTGTAAGATTCTTACTAGTCAGATATATTCTTGGGCGGTGAATAGGGGGTGTTGAGTCCAGTTCACTGAGCAAGGAGTAGGTCGTGTCTATTACATATTGGGTTTATGGAACGGTCTCTGAGCTAATTTGAAACCCTTCTTTTACGCATCACCCCACCTCACCTTTCCCGTTAAGCAGCCATAGTGTGTTTTCTAAACGTGTGACTCTGTTCTGTTTTGTAATTCAGTTCAAGGGTAGCGGTTTTTACATTCCCTCTATAAGTGATATCTTAGGATAAGTGTCTTTTTCTGTGTGACTTATTTCACTTAGAATCGTCGTACCTAAATCCACTCATCATGCTGCTACTAGCCTTATGACGTTGATTTCATGGCTGAGTGATATTCCATTGTACACAAGGACCACAACTTCTTTATCCATTTTTCTCTTTCCTGGGATATTTAAGGTGTACCGAAGTGGAGGTTCTTGTCCACAGAGCAGCCCTAAACTTTGGGGTGCCTGGGTCTTGCTGATTTGTAGTTTTCCCAATGTATACGCCCATGAGTGGAAGTGCCCTATGCTCTCTAAGCTGAGTTTTTTCGAGGTTTCAGGACACACCGTACACTTCTCCAGAGGGGCTGTTGGCAATTTACATCCCGCCCATCAGCGTAGCAAGGCTCCCGTTTCTCCATGGGCTGTCCTGCATTTCTGGGTTTGACACTTTATTCAGCATGGCCCTTTTGACCGATGGGAAGCGAGACTTCTTTGTAGCGCTGATTTGCCTTTCCAGGTTGCTTGGTTGGCCAAAAAGGGCGTATGCGTTTTTTCCTGAATATATTCAGGAAAAAACGCATACGCCCTTTTTGGCCAAGGGCATCATTGTCGAGGTTTTGCCGCTTTTCCCGTGCTTCAAAGGCGATTCGAATCTACCTCCTGAAATCTGTTTCCTGCAATTCTGCCTTGCTTTCAAATCCTCTTCGTTGCCTGCCGTCAATATATTTGTGGACGAGAGTTATCATTTATAACTCTGCAGGTTTGTGAATTGCAGTGCCCCTGAGCTCCATTTTTCCACTCGCTTTCTTGGGAGCTGGCCGCAAAAGCGCAGGATTGCTTCAGGCCCTATTCTGGTCCCGGGCGGCAGGCTGAGCCTGTGGTTAATTCTTCTTCCTGATGGGAAAATAGAGTGGCCCGTGCCTGTCCCAACACCTAGAGCTAGTGTCTCATTGGTTCCCCCTCTTCCCGTTCATCCTCAGGACAAATTGCAACCTGTACGGAACAGGAGGTTAAAGGTGCTGATTCTCCAAGGAGGGAGATTGCTAGTAAAGCGGCTGGAATGGCGAACCCGAGCACAGGGAGATGAGAAATGAGGTGCGTTTTAGAAACCTTTCCCGATCACACGGTGTACCATCTTCTGGGTTTCTCATGCATGTTTTCGAAGTAGGAAGATGCCCTTGAACCTGGAGATTTGGGACCCATGGGATGGGAACCACGCAGTATTACTTTAAAGGGTCTGCGTTTGCTCACCCAACCTCACCAAACCTCTCAGCCCCAAGAGTGTCCACCCTTATGTCTCAATCAGCTGTGGGTCTAGATATGGTCAATCCAGGTGGCATCACAGCCCCTGAACGAATTTAGTAAGAATTTCTCTCTCTTTCACTGTCTTTGTTTCACGGGTTTTTCAAAGTGATTGATTTTTATAAAGGGGTTTAGCTGCTTTTCACTGCTGTGTTTATGCCGCTTTACCCCCACTTGACTCACTTACAGAGAGATATCAATACATAGGTTGTAAGATTCTTACTAGTCAGATATATTCTTGGGCGGTGAATAGGGGGTGTTGAGTCCAGTTCACTGAGCAAGGAGTAGGTCGTGTCTATTACATATTGGGTTTATGGAACGGTCTCTGAGCTAATTTGAAACCCTTCTTTTACGCATCACCCCACCTCACCTTTCCCGTTAAGCAGCCATAGTGTGTTTTCTAAACGTGTGACTCTGTTCTGTTTTGTAATTCAGTTCAAGGGTAGCGGTTTTTACATTCCCTCTATAAGTGATATCTTAGGATAAGTGTCTTTTTCTGTGTGACTTATTTCACTTAGAATCGTCGTACCTAAATCCACTCATCATGCTGCTACTAGCCTTATGACGTTGATTTCATGGCTGAGTGATATTCCATTGTACACAAGGACCACAACTTCTTTATCCATTTTTCTCTTTCCTGGGATATTTAAGGTGTACCGAAGTGGAGGTTCTTGTCCACAGAGCAGCCCTAAACTTTGGGGTGCCTGGGTCTTGCTGATTTGTAGTTTTCCCAATGTATACGCCCATGAGTGGAAGTGCCCTATGCTCTCTAAGCTGAGTTTTTTCGAGGTTTCAGGACACACCGTACACTTCTCCAGAGGGGCTGTTGGCAATTTACATCCCGCCCATCAGCGTAGCAAGGCTCCCGTTTCTCCATGGCCTGTCCTGCATTTCTGGTTTTGACACTTTATTCAGCATGGCCCTTTTGACCGATGGGAAGCGAGACTTCTTTGTAGCGCTGATTTGCCTTTCCAGGTTGCTTGGTTGGCCAAAAAGGGCGTATGCGTTTTTTCCTGAATATATTCAGGAAAAAACGCATACGCCCTTTTTGGCCAAGGGCATCATTGTCGAGGTTTTGCCGCTTTTCCCGTGCTTTAAAGGCGATTCGAATCTACCTCCTGAAATCTGTTTCCTGCAATTCTGCCTTGCTTTCAAATCCTCTTCGTTGCCTGCCGTCAATATATTTGTGGACGAGAGTTATCATTTATAACTCTGCAGGTTTGTGAATTGCAGTGCCCCTGAGCTCCATTTTTCAACTCGCTTTCTTGGGAGCTGGCCGCAAAAGCGCAGGATTGCTTCAGGCCCTATTCTGGTTCCGGGCGGCAGGCTGAGCCTGTGGTTAATTCTTCTTTCTGATGGGAAAATAGAGTGACCTGTGCCTGTCCCAACACCTAGAGCTAGTGTCTCATTGGTTCCCCCTCTTCCCGTTCATCCTCAGGACAAATTGCAACCTGTACGGAACAGGAGGTTAAAGGTGCTGATTCTCCAAGGAGGGAGATTGCTAGTAAAGCGGCTGGAATGGCGAACCCGAGCACAGGGAGATGAGAAATGAGGTGCGTTTTAGAAACCTTTCCCGATCACACGGTGTACCATCTTCTGGGTTTCTCATGCATGTTTTCGAAGTAGGAAGATGCCCTTGAACCTGGAGATTTGGGACCCATGGGATGGGAACCACGCAATATTACTTTAAAGGGTCTGCGTTTGCTCACCCAACCTCACCAAACCTCTCAGGCCCAAGAGTGTCCACCCTTATGTCTCAATCAGCTGTGGGTCTAGATATGGTCAATCCAGGTGGCATCACAGCCCCTGAACGAATTTAGTAAGAATTTCTCTATCTTTCACTGTCTTTGTTTCACGGGTTTTTCAAAGTGATTGATTTTTATAAAGGGGTTTAGCTGCTTTTCACTGCTGTGTTTATGCCGCTTTACACCCACTTGACTCACTTACAGAGAGATATCAATACATAGGTTGTAAGATTCTTACTAGTCAGATATATTCTTGGGCGGTGAATAGGGGGTGTTGAGTCCAGTTCACTGAGCAAGGAGTAGGTCGTGTCTATTACATATTGGGTTTATGGAACGGTCTCTGAGCTAATTTGAAACCCTTCTTTTACGCATCACCCTACCTCATCTTTGCCGTTAAGCAGCCATAGTGTGTTTTGTAAACGTGTGACTCTGTTCTGTTTTGTAATTCAGTTCAAGGGTAGCGGTTTTTACATTCCCTCTATAAGTAATATCTTAGGATAAGTGTCTTTTTCTGTGTGACTTATTTCACTTAGAATCGTCGTACCTAAATCCACTCATCATGCTGCTACTAGCCTTATGACGTTGATTTCATGGCTGAGTGATATTCCATTGTACATAAGGACCACAACTTCTTTATCCATTTTTCTCTTTCCTGGGATATTTAAGGTGTAACGAAGTGGAGGTTCTTGTCAACAGAGCAGCCCTAAACGTTGGGGTGCCTGTGTCTTGCTGATTTGTAGGTTTCCCAATTTATACGCCCATGAGTGGAAGTGCCCTATGCTCTCTAAGCTGAGTTTTTTCGATGTTTCAGGACACACCGTACACTTCTCCAGAGTGGCTGTTGGCAATTTACATCCCACCCATCAGCGTAGCAAGGCTCCCGTTTCTCCATGGCCTGTCCTGCATATCTGGTTTTGACACTTTATTCAGCATGGCCCTTTTGACCGATGGGAAGCGAGACTTCTTTGTAGCGCTGATTTGCCTTTCCAGGTTGCTTGGTTGGCCAAAAAGGGCGTATGCGTTTTTTCCTGAATATATTCAGGAAAAAACGCATACGCCCTTTTTGGCCAAGGGCATCATTGTCGAGGTTTTGCCGCTTTTCCCGTGCTTTAAAGGCGATTCGAATCTACCTCCTGAAATCTGTTTCCTGCAATTCTGCCTTGCTTTCAAATCCTCTTCGTTGCCTGCCGTCAATATATTTGTGGACGAGAGTTATCATTTATAACTCTGCAGGTTTGTGAATTGCAGTGCCCCTGAGCTCCATTTTTCAACTCTCTTTCTTGGGAGCTGGCCGCAAAAGCGCAGGATTGCTTCAGGCACTATTTTGCTTCCGGGCGGAAGGCTGAGCCTGTGGTTAATTCTTCTTCCTGATGGGAAAATAGAGTGACCTGTGCCTGTCCCAACACCTAGAGCTAGTGTCTCATTGGTTCTCCCTCTTCCCGTTCATCCTCAGGACAAATTGCAACCTGTACGGAACAGGAGGTCAAAGGTGCTGATTCTCCAAGGAGCGAGTTTGTTGGTAAAGCGGCTGGAATGGCGAACCCGAGCACAAGGAGATGAGAAATGAGGTGCGTTTTAGAAACCTTTCCCGATCTCACGGTGTACCATCTTCTGGGTTTCTCATGCATGTTTTCGAAGTAGGAAGATGCCCTTGAACCTGGAGATTTGGGACCCATCGGATGGGAACCACGCAGTATTACTTTAAAGGGTCTGAGTTTGCTCACCCAACCTCACGAAACCTCTCAGCCCCAAGAGTGTCCACCCTTATGTCTCAATCAGCTGTGGGTCTAGATATGGTCCATCCAGGTGGCATCACAGCCCTTGAATGAATTTTGTAAGAATTTCTCTCTCTTTCACTGTCTTTGTTTCAGGGGTTTTTAAAAGTAATTGATTTTTATAAAGGGGTTTAGCTGTTTTTTACTGCTGTGTTTATGCCGCTTTACACCCACTTGACTCACATACAGAGAGACATCAATACATAGGTTTTAATATTCTTACTAGTCAGATATATTCTTGGGCGTTGAATAGGGGGTTTTGAGTCCAGATCACTGAGCAAGGAGTAGGTCTTGTCTATTACATATTGGGTTTATGGAACGGTGTCTGAGCTAATTTGAAACCCTTCTTTTACGCATCACCCCACCTCACCTTTCCCGTTAAGCAGCCATAGTGTGTTTTCTAAACGTGTGACTCTGTTCTGTTTTGTAATTCAGTTCAAGGGTAGCGGTTTTTACATTCCCTCTATAATTGATATCTTATGATAAGTGTCTTTTTCTGTGTGACTTATTTCACTTAGAATCGTCGTACCTAAATCCACTCATCATGCTGCTACTAGCCTTATGACGTTGATTTCATGGCTGAGTGATATTCCATTGTACATAAGGACCGCAACTTCTTTATCCATTTTTCTCTTTCCTGGGATATTTAAGGTGTAACGAAGTGGAGGTTCTTGTCAACAGAGCAGCCCTAAACGTTGGGGTGCCTGTGTGTTGCTGATTTGTAGGTTTCCCAATTTATACGCCCATGAGTGGAAGTGCCCTATGCTCTCTAAGCTGAGTTTTTTCGATGTTTCAGGACACACCGTACACTTCTCCAGAGTGGCTGTTGGCAATTTACATCCCGCCCATCAGCGTAGCAGGGCTCCCGTTTCTCCATGGCCTGTCCTGCATTTCTGGTTTTGACACTTTATTCAGCATGGCCCTTTTGACCGATGGGAAGCGAGACTTCTTTGTAGCGCTGATTTGCCTTTCCAGGTTGCTTGGTTGGCCAAAAAGGGCGTATGCGTTTTTTCCTGAATATATTCATGAAAAAACGCATACGCCCTTTTTGGCCAAGGGCATCATGGTCGAAGTTTTGCCGCTTTTCCCGTGCTTTAAAGGCGATTCGAATCTACCTCCTGAAATCTGTTTCCTGCATTTCTGCCTTGCTTTCAAATCCTCTTCGTTGCCTTCCCTCAATATATTTGTGGACGAGAGTTATCATTTATAACTCTGCAGGTTTGTGAATTGCAGTGCCCCTGAGCTCCATTTTTCAACTCGCTTTCTTGGGAGCTGGCCGCAAAAGCGCAGGTTTGCTTCAGGCCCTATTTTGGTCCCGGGCGGCAGGCTGAGCCTGTGGTTAATTCTTCTTCCTGATGGGAAAATAGAGTGACCTGTGCCTGTCCCAACACCTAGAGCTAGTGTCTCATTGGTTCCCCCTCTTCCCGTTCATCCTCAGGACAAATTGCAACCTGTACGGAACAGGAGGTTAAAGGTGCTGATTCTCCAAGGAGGGAGATTGCTAGTAAAGCGGCTGGAATGGCGAACCCGAGCACAGGGAGATGAGAAATGAGGTGCGTTTTAGAAACCTTTCCCGATCACACGGTGTACCATCTTCTGGGTTTCTCATGCATGTTTTCGAAGTAGGAAGATGCCCTTGAACCTGGAGATTTGGGACCCATGGGATGGGAACCACGCAGTATTACTTTAAAGGGTCTGCGTTTGCTCACCCAACCTCACCAAACCTCTCAGCCCCAAGAGTGTCCACCCTTATGTCTCAATCAGCTGTGGGTCTAGATATGGTCAATCCAGGTGGCATCACAGCCCCTAAACGAATTTAGTAAGAATTTCTCTCTCTTTCACTGTCTTTGTTTCACGGGTTTTTCAAAGTGATTGATTTTTATAAAGGGGTTTAGCTGCTTTTCACTGCTGTGTTTATGCCGCTTTACCCCCACTTGACTCACTTACAGAGAGATATCAATACATAGGTTGTAAGATTCTTACTAGTCAGATATATTCTTGGGCGGTGAATAGGGGGTGTTGAGTCCAGTTCACTGAGCAAGGAGTAGGTCGTGTCTATTACATATTGGGTTTATGGAACGGTCTCTGAGCTAATTTGAAACCCTTCTTTTACGCATCACCCCACCTCACCTTTCCCGTTAAGCAGCCATAGTGTGTTTTCTAAACGTGTGACTCTGTTCTGTTTTGTAATTCAGTTCAAGGGTAGCGGTTTTTACATTCCCTCTATAAGTGATATCTTAGGATAAGTGTCTTTTTCTGTGTGACTTATTTCACTTAGAATCGTCGTACCTAAATCCACTCATCATGCTGCTACTAGCCTTATGACGTTGATTTCATGGCTGAGTGATATTCCATTGTACACAAGGACCACAACTTCTTTATCCATTTTTCTCTTTCCTGGGATATTTAAGGTGTACCGAAGTGGAGGTTCTTGTCCACAGAGCAGCCCTAAACTTTGGGGTGCCTGGGTCTTGCTGATTTGTAGTTTTCCCAATGTATACGCCCATGAGTGGAAGTGCCCTATGCTCTCTAAGCTGAGTTTTTTCGAGGTTTCAGGACACACCGTACACTTCTCCAGAGGGGCTGTTGGCAATTTACATCCCGCCCATCAGCGTAGCAAGGCTCCCGTTTCTCCATGGGCTGTCCTGCATTTCTGGGTTTGACACTTTATTCAGCATGGCCCTTTTGACCGATGGGAAGCGAGACTTCTTTGTAGCGCTGATTTGCCTTTCCAGGTTGCTTGGTTGGCCAAAAAGGGCGTATGCGTTTTTTCCTGAATATATTCAGGAAAAAACGCATACGCCCTTTTTGGCCAAGGGCATCATTGTCGAGGTTTTGCCGCTTTTCCCGTGCTTCAAAGGCGATTCGAATCTACCTCCTGAAATCTGTTTCCTGCAATTCTGCCTTGCTTTCAAATCCTCTTCGTTGCCTGCCGTCAATATATTTGTGGACGAGAGTTATCATTTATAACTCTGCAGGTTTGTGAATTGCAGTGCCCCTGAGCTCCATTTTTCCACTCGCTTTCTTGGGAGCTGGCCGCAAAAGCGCAGGATTGCTTCAGGCCCTATTCTGGTCCCGGGCGGCAGGCTGAGCCTGTGGTTAATTCTTCTTCCTGATGGGAAAATAGAGTGGCCCGTGCCTGTCCCAACACCTAGAGCTAGTGTCTCATTGGTTCCCCCTCTTCCCGTTCATCCTCAGGACAAATTGCAACCTGTACGGAACAGGAGGTTAAAGGTGCTGATTCTCCAAGGAGGGAGATTGCTAGTAAAGCGGCTGGAATGGCGAACCCGAGCACAGGGAGATGAGAAATGAGGTGCGTTTTAGAAACCTTTCCCGATCACACGGTGTACCATCTTCTGGGTTTCTCATGCATGTTTTCGAAGTAGGAAGATGCCCTTGAACCTGGAGATTTGGGACCCATGGGATGGGAACCACGCAGTATTACTTTAAAGGGTCTGCGTTTGCTCACCCAACCTCACCAAACCTCTCAGCCCCAAGAGTGTCCACCCTTATGTCTCAATCAGCTGTGGGTCTAGATATGGTCAATCCAGGTGGCATCACAGCCCCTGAACGAATTTAGTAAGAATTTCTCTCTCTTTCACTGTCTTTGTTTCACGGGTTTTTCAAAGTGATTGATTTTTATAAAGGGGTTTAGCTGCTTTTCACTGCTGTGTTTATGCCGCTTTACCCCCACTTGACTCACTTACAGAGAGATATCAATACATAGGTTGTAAGATTCTTACTAGTCAGATATATTCTTGGGCGGTGAATAGGGGGTGTTGAGTCCAGTTCACTGAGCAAGGAGTAGGTCGTGTCTATTACATATTGGGTTTATGGAACGGTCTCTGAGCTAATTTGAAACCCTTCTTTTACGCATCACCCCACCTCACCTTTCCCGTTAAGCAGCCATAGTGTGTTTTCTAAACGTGTGACTCTGTTCTGTTTTGTAATTCAGTTCAAGGGTAGCGGTTTTTACATTCCCTCTATAAGTGATATCTTAGGATAAGTGTCTTTTTCTGTGTGACTTATTTCACTTAGAATCGTCGTACCTAAATCCACTCATCATGCTGCTACTAGCCTTATGACGTTGATTTCATGGCTGAGTGATATTCCATTGTACACAAGGACCACAACTTCTTTATCCATTTTTCTCTTTCCTGGGATATTTAAGGTGTACCGAAGTGGAGGTTCTTGTCCACAGAGCAGCCCTAAACTTTGGGGTGCCTGGGTCTTGCTGATTTGTAGTTTTCCCAATGTATACGCCCATGAGTGGAAGTGCCCTATGCTCTCTAAGCTGAGTTTTTTCGAGGTTTCAGGACACACCGTACACTTCTCCAGAGGGGCTGTTGGCAATTTACATCCCGCCCATCAGCGTAGCAAGGCTCCCGTTTCTCCATGGCCTGTCCTGCATTTCTGGGTTTGACACTTTATTCAGCATGGCCCTTTTGACCGATGGGAAGCGAGACTTCTTTGTAGCGCTGATTTGCCTTTCCAGGTTGCTTGGTTGGCCAAAAAGGGCGTATGCGTTTTTTCCTGAATATATTCAGGAAAAAACGCATACGCCCTTTTTGGCCAAGGGCATCATTGTCGAGGTTTTGCCGCTTTTCCCGTGCTTCAAAGGCGATTCGAATCTACCTCCTGAAATCTGTTTCCTGCAATTCTGCCTTGCTTTCAAATCCTCTTCGTTGCCTGCCGTCAATATATTTGTGGACGAGAGTTATCATTTATAACTCTGCAGGTTTGTGAATTGCAGTGCCCCTGAGCTCCATTTTTCCACTCGCTTTCTTGGGAGCTGGCCGCAAAAGCGCAGGATTGCTTCAGGCCCTATTCTGGTCCCGGGCGGCAGGCTGAGCCTGTGGTTAATTCTTCTTCCTGATGGGAAAATAGAGTGGCCCGTGCCTGTCCCAACACCTAGAGCTAGTGTCTCATTGGTTCCCCCTCTTCCCGTTCATCCTCAGGACAAATTGCAACCTGTACGGAACAGGAGGTTAAAGGTGCTGATTCTCCAAGGAGGGAGATTGCTAGTAAAGCGGCTGGAATGGCGAACCCGAGCACAGGGAGATGAGAAATGAGGTGCGTTTTAGAAACCTTTCCCGATCACACGGTGTACCATCTTCTGGGTTTCTCATGCATGTTTTCGAAGTAGGAAGATGCCCTTGAACCTGGAGATTTGGGACCCATGGGATGGGAACCACGCAGTATTACTTTAAAGGGTCTGCGTTTGCTCACCCAACCTCACCAAACCTCTCAGCCCCAAGAGTGTCCACCCTTATGTCTCAATCAGCTGTGGGTCTAGATATGGTCAATCCAGGTGGCATCACAGCCCCTGAACGAATTTAGTAAGAATTTCTCTCTCTTTCACTGTCTTTGTTTCACGGGTTTTTCAAAGTGATTGATTTTTATAAAGGGGTTTAGCTGCTTTTCACTGCTGTGTTTATGCCGCTTTACCCCCACTTGACTCACTTACAGAGAGATATCAATACATAGGTTGTAAGATTCTTACTAGTCAGATATATTCTTGGGCGGTGAATAGGGGGTGTTGAGTCCAGTTCACTGAGCAAGGAGTAGGTCGTGTCTATTACATATTGGGTTTATGGAACGGTCTCTGAGCTAATTTGAAACCCTTCTTTTACGCATCACCCCACCTCACCTTTCCCGTTAAGCAGCCATAGTGTGTTTTCTAAACGTGTGACTCTGTTCTGTTTTGTAATTCAGTTCAAGGGTAGCGGTTTTTACATTCCCTCTATAAGTGATATCTTAGGATAAGTGTCTTTTTCTGTGTGACTTATTTCACTTAGAATCGTCGTACCTAAATCCACTCATCATGCTGCTACTAGCCTTATGACGTTGATTTCATGGCTGAGTGATATTCCATTGTACACAAGGACCACAACTTCTTTATCCATTTTTCTCTTTCCTGGGATATTTAAGGTGTACCGAAGTGGAGGTTCTTGTCCACAGAGCAGCCCTAAACTTTGGGGTGCCTGGGTCTTGCTGATTTGTAGTTTTCCCAATGTATACGCCCATGAGTGGAAGTGCCCTATGCTCTCTAAGCTGAGTTTTTTCGAGGTTTCAGGACACACCGTACACTTCTCCAGAGGGGCTGTTGGCAATTTACATCCCGCCCATCAGCGTAGCAAGGCTCCCGTTTCTCCATGGGCTGTCCTGCATTTCTGGGTTTGACACTTTATTCAGCATGGCCCTTTTGACCGATGGGAAGCGAGACTTCTTTGTAGCGCTGATTTGCCTTTCCAGGTTGCTTGGTTGGCCAAAAAGGGCGTATGCGTTTTTTCCTGAATATATTCAGGAAAAAACGCATACGCCCTTTTTGGCCAAGGGCATCATTGTCGAGGTTTTGCCGCTTTTCCCGTGCTTCAAAGGCGATTCGAATCTACCTCCTGAAATCTGTTTCCTGCAATTCTGCCTTGCTTTCAAATCCTCTTCGTTGCCTGCCGTCAATATATTTGTGGACGAGAGTTATCATTTATAACTCTGCAGGTTTGTGAATTGCAGTGCCCCTGAGCTCCATTTTTCCACTCGCTTTCTTGGGAGCTGGCCGCAAAAGCGCAGGATTGCTTCAGGCCCTATTCTGGTCCCGGGCGGCAGGCTGAGCCTGTGGTTAATTCTTCTTCCTGATGGGAAAATAGAGTGGCCCGTGCCTGTCCCAACACCTAGAGCTAGTGTCTCATTGGTTCCCCCTCTTCCCGTTCATCCTCAGGACAAATTGCAACCTGTACGGAACAGGAGGTTAAAGGTGCTGATTCTCCAAGGAGGGAGATTGCTAGTAAAGCGGCTGGAATGGCGAACCCGAGCACAGGGAGATGAGAAATGAGGTGCGTTTTAGAAACCTTTCCCGATCACACGGTGTACCATCTTCTGGGTTTCTCATGCATGTTTTCGAAGTAGGAAGATGCCCTTGAACCTGGAGATTTGGGACCCATGGGATGGGAACCACGCAGTATTACTTTAAAGGGTCTGCGTTTGCTCACCCAACCTCACCAAACCTCTCAGCCCCAAGAGTGTCCACCCTTATGTCTCAATCAGCTGTGGGTCTAGATATGGTCAATCCAGGTGGCATCACAGCCCCTGAACGAATTTAGTAAGAATTTCTCTCTCTTTCACTGTCTTTGTTTCACGGGTTTTTCAAAGTGATTGATTTTTATAAAGGGGTTTAGCTGCTTTTCACTGCTGTGTTTATGCCGCTTTACCCCCACTTGACTCACTTACAGAGAGATATCAATACATAGGTTGTAAGATTCTTACTAGTCAGATATATTCTTGGGCGGTGAATAGGGGGTGTTGAGTCCAGTTCACTGAGCAAGGAGTAGGTCGTGTCTATTACATATTGGGTTTATGGAACGGTCTCTGAGCTAATTTGAAACCCTTCTTTTACGCATCACCCCACCTCACCTTTCCCGTTAAGCAGCCATAGTGTGTTTTCTAAACGTGTGACTCTGTTCTGTTTTGTAATTCAGTTCAAGGGTAGCGGTTTTTACATTCCCTCTATAAGTGATATCTTAGGATAAGTGTCTTTTTCTGTGTGACTTATTTCACTTAGAATCGTCGTACCTAAATCCACTCATCATGCTGCTACTAGCCTTATGACGTTGATTTCATGGCTGAGTGATATTCCATTGTACACAAGGACCACAACTTCTTTATCCATTTTTCTCTTTCCTGGGATATTTAAGGTGTACCGAAGTGGAGGTTCTTGTCCACAGAGCAGCCCTAAACTTTGGGGTGCCTGGGTCTTGCTGATTTGTAGTTTTCCCAATGTATACGCCCATGAGTGGAAGTGCCCTATGCTCTCTAAGCTGAGTTTTTTCGAGGTTTCAGGACACACCGTACACTTCTCCAGAGGGGCTGTTGGCAATTTACATCCCGCCCATCAGCGTAGCAAGGCTCCCGTTTCTCCATGGGCTGTCCTGCATTTCTGGGTTTGACACTTTATTCAGCATGGCCCTTTTGACCGATGGGAAGCGAGACTTCTTTGTAGCGCTGATTTGCCTTTCCAGGTTGCTTGGTTGGCCAAAAAGGGCGTATGCGTTTTTTCCTGAATATATTCAGGAAAAAACGCATACGCCCTTTTTGGCCAAGGGCATCATTGTCGAGGTTTTGCCGCTTTTCCCGTGCTTCAAAGGCGATTCGAATCTACCTCCTGAAATCTGTTTCCTGCAATTCTGCCTTGCTTTCAAATCCTCTTCGTTGCCTGCCGTCAATATATTTGTGGACGAGAGTTATCATTTATAACTCTGCAGGTTTGTGAATTGCAGTGCCCCTGAGCTCCATTTTTCCACTCGCTTTCTTGGGAGCTGGCCGCAAAAGCGCAGGATTGCTTCAGGCCCTATTCTGGTCCCGGGCGGCAGGCTGAGCCTGTGGTTAATTCTTCTTCCTGATGGGAAAATAGAGTGGCCCGTGCCTGTCCCAACACCTAGAGCTAGTGTCTCATTGGTTCCCCCTCTTCCCGTTCATCCTCAGGACAAATTGCAACCTGTACGGAACAGGAGGTTAAAGGTGCTGATTCTCCAAGGAGGGAGATTGCTAGTAAAGCGGCTGGAATGGCGAACCCGAGCACAGGGAGATGAGAAATGAGGTGCGTTTTAGAAACCTTTCCCGATCACACGGTGTACCATCTTCTGGGTTTCTCATGCATGTTTTCGAAGTAGGAAGATGCCCTTGAACCTGGAGATTTGGGACCCATGGGATGGGAACCACGCAGTATTACTTTAAAGGGTCTGTGTTTGCTCACCCAACCTCACCAAACCTCTCAGCCCCAAGAGTGTCCACCCTTATGTCTCAATCAGCTGTGGGTCTAGATATGGTCAATCCAGGTGGCATCACAGCCCCTGAACGAATTTAGTAAGAATTTCTCTCTCTTTCACTGTCTTTGTTTCACGGGTTTTTCAAAGTGATTGATTTTTATAAAGGGGTTTAGCTGCTTTTCACCTCTGTGTTTATGCCGCTTTACCCCCACTTGACTCACTTACAGAGAGATATCAATACATAGGTTGTAAGATTCTTACTAGTCAGATATATTCTTGGGCGGTGAATAGGGGGTGTTGAGTCCAGTTCACTGAGCAAGGAGTAGGTCGTGTCTATTACATATTGGGTTTATGGAACGGTCTCTGAGCTAATTTGAAACCCTTCTTTTACGCATCACCCCACCTCACCTTTCCCGTTAAGCAGCCATAGTGTGTTTTCTAAACGTGTGACTCTGTTCTGTTTTGTAATTCAGTTCAAGGGTAGCGGTTTTTACATTCCCTCTATAAGTGATATCTTAGGATAAGTGTCTTTTTCTGTGTGACTTATTTCACTTAGAATCGTCGTACCTAAATCCACTCATCATGCTGCTACTAGCCTTATGACGTTGATTTCATGGCTGAGTGATATTCCATTGTACACAAGGACCACAACTTCTTTATCCATTTTTCTCTTTCCTGGGATATTTAAGGTGTACCGAAGTGGAGGTTCTTGTCCACAGAGCAGCCCTAAACTTTGGGGTGCCTGGGTCTTGCTGATTTGTAGTTTTCCCAATGTATACGCCCATGAGTGGAAGTGCCCTATGCTCTCTAAGCTGAGTTTTTTCGAGGTTTCAGGACACACCGTACACTTCTCCAGAGGGGCTGTTGGCAATTTACATCCCGCCCATCAGCGTAGCAAGGCTCCCGTTTCTCCATGGCCTGTCCTGCATTTCTGGGTTTGACACTTTATTCAGCATGGCCCTTTTGACCGATGGGAAGCGAGACTTCTTTGTAGCGCTGATTTGCCTTTCCAGGTTGCTTGGTTGGCCAAAAAGGGCGTATGCGTTTTTTCCTGAATATATTCAGGAAAAAACGCATACGCCCTTTTTGGCCAAGGGCATCATTGTCGAGGTTTTGCCGCTTTTCCCGTGCTTCAAAGGCGATTCGAATCTACCTCCTGAAATCTGTTTCCTGCAATTCTGCCTTGCTTTCAAATCCTCTTCGTTGCCTGCCGTCAATATATTTGTGGACGAGAGTTATCATTTATAACTCTGCAGGTTTGTGAATTGCAGTGCCCCTGAGCTCCATTTTTCCACTCGCTTTCTTGGGAGCTGGCCGCAAAAGCGCAGGATTGCTTCAGGCCCTATTCTGGTCCCGGGCGGCAGGCTGAGCCTGTGGTTAATTCTTCTTCCTGATGGGAAAATAGAGTGGCCCGTGCCTGTCCCAACACCTAGAGCTAGTGTCTCATTGGTTCCCCCTCTTCCCGTTCATCCTCAGGACAAATTGCAACCTGTACGGAACAGGAGGTTAAAGGTGCTGATTCTCCAAGGAGGGAGATTGCTAGTAAAGCGGCTGGAATGGCGAACCCGAGCACAGGGAGATGAGAAATGAGGTGCGTTTTAGAAACCTTTCCCGATCACACGGTGTACCATCTTCTGGGTTTCTCATGCATGTTTTCGAAGTAGGAAGATGCCCTTGAACCTGGAGATTTGGGACCCATGGGATGGGAACCACGCAGTATTACTTTAAAGGGTCTGCGTTTGCTCACCCAACCTCACCAAACCTCTCAGCCCCAAGAGTGTCCACCCTTATGTCTCAATCAGCTGTGGGTCTAGATATGGTCAATCCAGGTGGCATCACAGCCCCTGAACGAATTTAGTAAGAATTTCTCTCTCTTTCACTGTCTTTGTTTCACGGGTTTTTCAAAGTGATTGATTTTTATAAAGGGGTTTAGCTGCTTTTCACTGCTGTGTTTATGCCGCTTTACCCCCACTTGACTCACTTACAGAGAGATATCAATACATAGGTTGTAAGATTCTTACTAGTCAGATATATTCTTGGGCGGTGAATAGGGGGTGTTGAGTCCAGTTCACTGAGCAAGGAGTAGGTCGTGTCTATTACATATTGGGTTTATGGAACGGTCTCTGAGCTAATTTGAAACCCTTCTTTTACGCATCACCCCACCTCACCTTTCCCGTTAAGCAGCCATAGTGTGTTTTCTAAACGTGTGACTCTGTTCTGTTTTGTAATTCAGTTCAAGGGTAGCGGTTTTTACATTCCCTCTATAAGTGATATCTTAGGATAAGTGTCTTTTTCTGTGTGACTTATTTCACTTAGAATCGTCGTACCTAAATCCACTCATCATGCTGCTACTAGCCTTATGACGTTGATTTCATGGCTGAGTGATATTCCATTGTACACAAGGACCACAACTTCTTTATCCATTTTTCTCTTTCCTGGGATATTTAAGGTGTACCGAAGTGGAGGTTCTTGTCCACAGAGCAGCCCTAAACTTTGGGGTGCCTGGGTCTTGCTGATTTGTAGTTTTCCCAATGTATACGCCCATGAGTGGAAGTGCCCTATGCTCTCTAAGCTGAGTTTTTTCGAGGTTTCAGGACACACCGTACACTTCTCCAGAGGGGCTGTTGGCAATTTACATCCCGCCCATCAGCGTAGCAAGGCTCCCGTTTCTCCATGGCCTGTCCTGCATTTCTGGGTTTGACACTTTATTCAGCATGGCCCTTTTGACCGATGGGAAGCGAGACTTCTTTGTAGCGCTGATTTGCCTTTCCAGGTTGCTTGGTTGGCCAAAAAGGGCGTATGCGTTTTTTCCTGAATATATTCAGGAAAAAACGCATACGCCCTTTTTGGCCAAGGGCATCATTGTCGAGGTTTTGCCGCTTTTCCCGTGCTTCAAAGGCGATTCGAATCTACCTCCTGAAATCTGTTTCCTGCAATTCTGCCTTGCTTTCAAATCCTCTTCGTTGCCTGCCGTCAATATATTTGTGGACGAGAGTTATCATTTATAACTCTGCAGGTTTGTGAATTGCAGTGCCCCTGAGCTCCATTTTTCCACTCGCTTTCTTGGGAGCTGGCCGCAAAAGCGCAGGATTGCTTCAGGCCCTGTTCTGGTCCCGGGCGGCAGGCTGAGCCTGTGGTTAATTCTTCTTCCTGATGGGAAAATAGAGTGGCCCGTGCCTGTCCCAACACCTAGAGCTAGTGTCTCATTGGTTCCCCCTCTTCCCGTTCATCCTCAGGACAAATTGCAACCTGTACGGAACAGGAGGTTAAAGGTGCTGATTCTCCAAGGAGGGAGATTGCTAGTAAAGCGGCTGGAATGGCGAACCCGAGCACAGGGAGATGAGAAATGAGGTGCGTTTTAGAAACCTTTCCCGATCACACGGTGTACCATCTTCTGGGTTTCTCATGCATGTTTTCGAAGTAGGAAGATGCCCTTGAACCTGGAGATTTGGGACCCATGGGATGGGAACCACGCAGTATTACTTTAAAGGGTCTGCGTTTGCTCACCCAACCTCACCAAACCTCTCAGCCCCAAGAGTGTCCACCCTTATGTCTCAATCAGCTGTGGGTCTAGATATGGTCAATCCAGGTGGCATCACAGCCCCTGAACGAATTTAGTAAGAATTTCTCTCTCTTTCACTGTCTTTGTTTCACGGGTTTTTCAAAGTGATTGATTTTTATAAAGGGGTTTAGCTGCTTTTCACTGCTGTGTTTATGCCGCTTTACCCCCACTTGACTCACTTACAGAGAGATATCAATACATAGGTTGTAAGATTCTTACTAGTCAGATATATTCTTGGGCGGTGAATAGGGGGTGTTGAGTCCAGTTCACTGAGCAAGGAGTAGGTCGTGTCTATTACATATTGGGTTTATGGAACGGTCTCTGAGCTAATTTGAAACCCTTCTTTTACGCATCACCCCACCTCACCTTTCCCGTTAAGCAGCCATAGTGTGTTTTCTAAACGTGTGACTCTGTTCTGTTTTGTAATTCAGTTCAAGGGTAGCGGTTTTTACATTCCCTCTATAAGTGATATCTTAGGATAAGTGTCTTTTTCTGTGTGACTTATTTCACTTAGAATCGTCGTACCTAAATCCACTCATCATGCTGCTACTAGCCTTATGACGTTGATTTCATGGCTGAGTGATATTCCATTGTACACAAGGACCACAACTTCTTTATCCATTTTTCTCTTTCCTGGGATATTTAAGGTGTACCGAAGTGGAGGTTCTTGTCCACAGAGCAGCCCTAAACTTTGGGGTGCCTGGGTCTTGCTGATTTGTAGTTTTCCCAATGTATACGCCCATGAGTGGAAGTGCCCTATGCTCTCTAAGCTGAGTTTTTTCGAGGTTTCAGGACACACCGTACACTTCTCCAGAGGGGCTGTTGGCAATTTACATCCCGCCCATCAGCGTAGCAAGGCTCCCGTTTCTCCATGGCCTGTCCTGCATTTCTGGGTTTGACACTTTATTCAGCATGGCCCTTTTGACCGATGGGAAGCGAGACTTCTTTGTAGCGCTGATTTGCCTTTCCAGGTTGCTTGGTTGGCCAAAAAGGGCGTATGCGTTTTTTCCTGAATATATTCAGGAAAAAACGCATACGCCCTTTTTGGCCAAGGGCATCATTGTCGAGGTTTTGCCGCTTTTCCCGTGCTTCAAAGGCGATTCGAATCTACCTCCTGAAATCTGTTTCCTGCAATTCTGCCTTGCTTTCAAATCCTCTTCGTTGCCTGCCGTCAATATATTTGTGGACGAGAGTTATCATTTATAACTCTGCAGGTTTGTGAATTGCAGTGCCCCTGAGCTCCATTTTTCCACTCGCTTTCTTGGGAGCTGGCCGCAAAAGCGCAGGATTGCTTCAGGCCCTATTCTGGTCCCGGGCGGCAGGCTGAGCCTGTGGTTAATTCTTCTTCCTGATGGGAAAATAGAGTGGCCCGTGCCTGTCCCAACACCTAGAGCTAGTGTCTCATTGGTTCCCCCTCTTCCCGTTCATCCTCAGGACAAATTGCAACCTGTACGGAACAGGAGGTTAAAGGTGCTGATTCTCCAAGGAGGGAGATTGCTAGTAAAGCGGCTGGAATGGCGAACCCGAGCACAGGGAGATGAGAAATGAGGTGCGTTTTAGAAACCTTTCCCGATCACACGGTGTACCATCTTCTGGGTTTCTCATGCATGTTTTCGAAGTAGGAAGATGCCCTTGAACCTGGAGATTTGGGACCCATGGGATGGGAACCACGCAGTATTACTTTAAAGGGTCTGCGTTTGCTCACCCAACCTCACCAAACCTCTCAGCCCCAAGAGTGTCCACCCTTATGTCTCAATCAGCTGTGGGTCTAGATATGGTCAATCCAGGTGGCATCACAGCCCCTGAACGAATTTAGTAAGAATTTCTCTCTCTTTCACTGTCTTTGTTTCACGGGTTTTTCAAAGTGATTGATTTTTATAAAGGGGTTTAGCTGCTTTTCACTGCTGTGTTTATGCCGCTTTACCCCCACTTGACTCACTTACAGAGAGATATCAATACATAGGTTGTAAGATTCTTACTAGTCAGATATATTCTTGGGCGGTGAATAGGGGGTGTTGAGTCCAGTTCACTGAGCAAGGAGTAGGTCGTGTCTATTACATATTGGGTTTATGGAACGGTCTCTGAGCTAATTTGAAACCCTTCTTTTACGCATCACCCCACCTCACCTTTCCCGTTAAGCAGCCATAGTGTGTTTTCTAAACGTGTGACTCTGTTCTGTTTTGTAATTCAGTTCAAGGGTAGCGGTTTTTACATTCCCTCTATAAGTGATATCTTAGGATAAGTGTCTTTTTCTGTGTGACTTATTTCACTTAGAATCGTCGTACCTAAATCCACTCATCATGCTGCTACTAGCCTTATGACGTTGATTTCATGGCTGAGTGATATTCCATTGTACACAAGGACCACAACTTCTTTATCCATTTTTCTCTTTCCTGGGATATTTAAGGTGTAACGAAGTGGAGGTTCTTGTCCACAGAGCAGCCCTAAACTTTGGGGTGCCTGGGTCTTGCTGATTTGTAGTTTTCCCAATGTATACGCCCATGAGTGGAAGTGCCCTATGCTCTCTAAGCTGAGTTTTTTCGAGGTTTCAGGACACACCGTACACTTCTCCAGAGGGGCTGTTGGCAATTTACATCCCGCCCATCAGCGTAGCAAGGCTCCCGTTTCTCCATGGCCTGTCCTGCATTTCTGGGTTTGACACTTTATTCAGCATGGCCCTTTTGACCGATGGGAAGCGAGACTTCTTTGTAGCGCTGATTTGCCTTTCCAGGTTGCTTGGTTGGCCAAAAAGGGCGTACGCGTTTTTTCCTGAATATATTCAGGAAAAAACGCATACGCCCTTTTTGGCCAAGGGCATCATTGTCGAGGTTTTGCCGCTTTTCCCGTGCTTCAAAGGCGATTCGAATCTACCTCCTGAAATCTGTTTCCTGCAATTCTGCCTTGCTTTCAAATCCTCTTCGTTGCCTGCCGTCAATATATTTGTGGACGAGAGTTATCATTTATAACTCTGCAGGTTTGTGAATTGCAGTGCCCCTGAGCTCCATTTTTCCACTCGCTTTCTTGGGAGCTGGCCGCAAAAGCGCAGGATTGCTTCAGGCCCTATTCTGGTCCCGGGCGGCAGGCTGAGCCTGTGGTTAATTCTTCTTCCTGATGGGAAAATAGAGTGGCCCGTGCCTGTCCCAACACCTAGAGCTAGTGTCTCATTGGTTCCCCCTCTTCCCGTTCATCCTCAGGACAAATTGCAACCTGTACGGAACAGGAGGTTAAAGGTGCTGATTCTCCAAGGAGGGAGATTGCTAGTAAAGCGGCTGGAATGGCGAACCCGAGCACAGGGAGATGAGAAATGAGGTGCGTTTTAGAAACCTTTCCCGATCACATGGTGTACCATCTTCTGGGTTTCTCATGCATGTTTTCGAAGTAGGAAGATGCCCTTGAACCTGGAGATTTGGGACCCATGGGATGGGAACCACGCAGTATTACTTTAAAGGGTCTGCGTTTGCTCACCCAACCTCACCAAACCTCTCAGCCCCAAGAGTGTCCACCCTTATGTCTCAATCAGCTGTGGGTCTAGATATGGTCAATCCAGGTGGCATCACAGCCCCTGAACGAATTTAGTAAGAATTTCTCTCTCTTTCACTGTCTTTGTTTCACGGGTTTTTCAAAGTGATTGATTTTTATAAAGGGGTTTAGCTGCTTTTCACTGCTGTGTTTATGCCGCTTTACCCCCACTTGACTCACTTACAGAGAGATATCAATACATAGGTTGTAAGATTCTTACTAGTCAGATATATTCTTGGGCGGTGAATAGGGGGTGTTGAGTCCAGTTCACTGAGCAAGGAGTAGGTCGTGTCTATTACATATTGGGTTTATGGAACGGTCTCTGAGCTAATTTGAAACCCTTCTTTTACGCATCACCCCACCTCACCTTTCCCGTTAAGCAGCCATAGTGTGTTTTCTAAACGTGTGACTCTGTTCTGTTTTGTAATTCAGTTCAAGGGTAGCGGTTTTTACATTCCCTCTATAAGTGATATCTTAGGATAAGTGTCTTTTTCTGTGTGACTTATTTCACTTAGAATCGTCGTACCTAAATCCACTCATCATGCTGCTACTAGCCTTATGACGTTGATTTCATGGCTGAGTGATATTCCATTGTACACAAGGACCACAACTTCTTTATCCATTTTTCTCTTTCCTGGGATATTTAAGGTGTACCGAAGTGGAGGTTCTTGTCCACAGAGCAGCCCTAAACTTTGGGGTGCCTGGGTCTTGCTGATTTGTAGTTTTCCCAATGTATACGCCCATGAGTGGAAGTGCCCTATGCTCTCTAAGCTGAGTTTTTTCGAGGTTTCAGGACACACCGTACACTTCTCCAGAGGGGCTGTTGGCAATTTACATCCCGCCCATCAGCGTAGCAAGGCTCCCGTTTCTCCATGGCCTGTCCTGCATTTCTGGGTTTGACACTTTATTCAGCATGGCCCTTTTGACCGATGGGAAGCGAGACTTCTTTGTAGCGCTGATTTGCCTTTCCAGGTTGCTTGGTTGGCCAAAAAGGGCGTATGCGTTTTTTCCTGAATATATTCAGGAAAAAACGCATACGCCCTTTTTGGCCAAGGGCATCATTGTCGAGGTTTTGCCGCTTTTCCCGTGCTTCAAAGGCGATTCGAATCTACCTCCTGAAATCTGTTTCCTGCAATTCTGCCTTGCTTTCAAATCCTCTTCGTTGCCTGCCGTCAATATATTTGTGGACGAGAGTTATCATTTATAACTCTGCAGGTTTGTGAATTGCAGTGCCCCTGAGCTCCATTTTTCCACTCGCTTTCTTGGGAGCTGGCCGCAAAAGCGCAGGATTGCTTCAGGCCCTATTCTGGTCCCGGGCGGCAGGCTGAGCCTGTGGTTAATTCTTCTTCCTGATGGGAAAATAGAGTGGCCCGTGCCTGTCCCAACACCTAGAGCTAGTGTCTCATTGGTTCCCCCTCTTCCCGTTCATCCTCAGGACAAATTGCAACCTGTACGGAACAGGAGGTTAAAGGTGCTGATTCTCCAAGGAGGGAGATTGCTAGTAAAGCGGCTGGAATGGCGAACCCGAGCACAGGGAGATGAGAAATGAGGTGCGTTTTAGAAACCTTTCCCGATCACACGGTGTACCATCTTCTGGGTTTCTCATGCATGTTTTCGAAGTAGGAAGATGCCCTTGAACCTGGAGATTTGGGACCCATGGGATGGGAACCACGCAGTATTACTTTAAAGGGTCTGCGTTTGCTCACCCAACCTCACCAAACCTCTCAGCCCCAAGAGTGTCCACCCTTATGTCTCAATCAGCTGTGGGTCTAGATATGGTCAATCCAGGTGGCATCACAGCCCCTGAACGAATTTAGTAAGAATTTCTCTCTCTTTCACTGTCTTTGTTTCACGGGTTTTTCAAAGTGATTGATTTTTATAAAGGGGTTTAGCTGCTTTTCACTGCTGTGTTTATGCCGCTTTACCCCCACTTGACTCACTTACAGAGAGATATCAATACATAGGTTGTAAGATTCTTACTAGTCAGATATATTCTTGGGCGGTGAATAGGGGGTGTTGAGTCCAGTTCACTGAGCAAGGAGTAGGTCGTGTCTATTACATATTGGGTTTATGGAACGGTCTCTGAGCTAATTTGAAACCCTTCTTTTACGCATCACCCCACCTCACCTTTCCCGTTAAGCAGCCATAGTGTGTTTTCTAAACGTGTGACTCTGTTCTGTTTTGTAATTCAGTTCAAGGGTAGCGGTTTTTACATTCCCTCTATAAGTGATATCTTAGGATAAGTGTCTTTTTCTGTGTGACTTATTTCACTTAGAATCGTCGTACCTAAATCCACTCATCATGCTGCTACTAGCCTTATGACGTTGATTTCATGGCTGAGTGATATTCCATTGTACACAAGGACCACAACTTCTTTATCCATTTTTCTCTTTCCTGGGATATTTAAGGTGTACCGAAGTGGAGGTTCTTGTCCACAGAGCAGCCCTAAACTTTGGGGTGCCTGGGTCTTGCTGATTTGTAGTTTTCCCAATGTATACGCCCATGAGTGGAAGTGCCCTATGCTCTCTAAGCTGAGTTTTTTCGAGGTTTCAGGACACACCGTACACTTCTCCAGAGGGGCTGTTGGCAATTTACATCCCGCCCATCAGCGTAGCAAGGCTCCCGTTTCTCCATGGCCTGTCCTGCATTTCTGGGTTTGACACTTTATTCAGCATGGCCCTTTTGACCGATGGGAAGCGAGACTTCTTTGTAGCGCTGATTTGCCTTTCCAGGTTGCTTGGTTGGCCAAAAAGGGCGTATGCGTTTTTTCCTGAATATATTCAGGAAAAAACGCATACGCCCTTTTTGGCCAAGGGCATCATTGTCGAGGTTTTGCCGCTTTTCCCGTGCTTCAAAGGCGATTCGAATCTACCTCCTGAAATCTGTTTCCTGCAATTCTGCCTTGCTTTCAAATCCTCTTCGTTGCCTGCCGTCAATATATTTGTGGACGAGAGTTATCATTTATAACTCTGCAGGTTTGTGAATTGCAGTGCCCCTGAGCTCCATTTTTCCACTCGCTTTCTTGGGAGCTGGCCGCAAAAGCGCAGGATTGCTTCAGGCCCTATTCTGGTCCCGGGCGGCAGGCTGAGCCTGTGGTTAATTCTTCTTCCTGATGGGAAAATAGAGTGGCCCGTGCCTGTCCCAACACCTAGAGCTAGTGTCTCATTGGTTCCCCCTCTTCCCGTTCATCCTCAGGACAAATTGCAACCTGTACGGAACAGGAGGTTAAAGGTGCTGATTCTCCAAGGAGGGAGATTGCTAGTAAAGCGGCTGGAATGGCGAACCCGAGCACAGGGAGATGAGAAATGAGGTGCGTTTTAGAAACCTTTCCCGATCACACGGTGTACCATCTTCTGGGTTTCTCATGCATGTTTTCGAAGTAGGAAGATGCCCTTGAACCTGGAGATTTGGGACCCATGGGATGGGAACCACGCAGTATTACTTTAAAGGGTCTGCGTTTGCTCACCCAACCTCACCAAACCTCTCAGCCCCAAGAGTGTCCACCCTTATGTCTCAATCAGCTGTGGGTCTAGATATGGTCAATCCAGGTGGCATCACAGCCCCTGAACGAATTTAGTAAGAATTTCTCTCTCTTTCACTGTCTTCGTTTCACGGGTTTTTCAAAGTGATTGATTTTTATAAAGGGGTTTAGCTGCTTTTCACTGCTGTGTTTATGCCGCTTTACCCCCACTTGACTCACTTACAGAGAGATATCAATACATAGGTTGTAAGATTCTTACTAGTCAGATATATTCTTGGGCGGTGAATAGGGGGTGTTGAGTCCAGTTCACTGAGCAAGGAGTAGGTCGTGTCTATTACATATTGGGTTTATGGAACGGTCTCTGAGCTAATTTGAAACCCTTCTTTTAGGCATCACCCCACCTCACCTTTCCCGTTAAGCAGCCATAGTGTGTTTTCTAAACGTGTGACTCTGTTCTGTTTTGTAATTCAGTTCAAGGGTAGCGGTTTTTACATTCCCTCTATAAGTGATATCTTAGGATAAGTGTCTTTTTCTGTGTGACTTATTTCACTTAGAATCGTCGTACCTAAATCCACTCATCATGCTGCTACTAGCCTTATGACGTTGATTTCATGGCTGAGTGATATTCCATTGTACACAAGGACCACAACTTCTTTATCCATTTTTCTCTTTCCTGGGATATTTAAGGTGTACCGAAGTGGAGGTTCTTGTCCACAGAGCAGCCCTAAACTTTGGGGTGCCTGGGTCTTGCTGATTTGTAGTTTTCCCAATGTATACGCCCATGAGTGGAAGTGCCCTATGCTCTCTAAGCTGAGTTTTTTCGAGGTTTCAGGACACACCGTACACTTCTCCAGAGGGGCTGTTGGCAATTTACATCCCGCCCATCAGCGTAGCAAGGCTCCCGTTTCTCCATGGCCTGTCCTGCATTTCTGGGTTTGACACTTTATTCAGCATGGCCCTTTTGACCGATGGGAAGCGAGACTTCTTTGTAGCGCTGATTTGCCTTTCCAGGTTGCTTGGTTGGCCAAAAAGGGCGTATGCGTTTTTTCCTGAATATATTCAGGAAAAAACGCATACGCCCTTTTTGGCCAAGGGCATCATTGTCGAGGTTTTGCCGCTTTTCCCGTGCTTCAAAGGCGATTCGAATCTACCTCCTGAAATCTGTTTCCTGCAATTCTGCCTTGCTTTCAAATCCTCTTCGTTGCCTGCCGTCAATATATTTGTGGACGAGAGTTATCATTTATAACTCTGCAGGTTTGTGAATTGCAGTGCCCCTGAGCTCCATTTTTCCACTCGCTTTCTTGGGAGCTGGCCGCAAAAGCGCAGGATTGCTTCAGGCCCTCTTCTGGTCCCGGGCGGCAGGCTGAGCCTGTGGTTAATTCTTCTTCCTGATGGGAAAATAGAGTGGCCCGTGCCTGTCCCAACACCTAGAGCTAGTGTCTCATTGGTTCCCCCTCTTCCCGTTCATCCTCAGGACAAATTGCAACCTGTACGGAACAGGAGGTTAAAGGTGCTGATTCTCCAAGGAGGGAGATTGCTAGTAAAGCGGCTGGAATGGCGAACCCGAGCACAGGGAGATGAGAAATGAGGTGCGTTTTAGAAACCTTTCCCGATCACACGGTGTACCATCTTCTGGGTTTCTCATGCATGTTTTCGAAGTAGGAAGATGCCCTTGAACCTGGAGATTTGGGACCCATGGGATGGGAACCACGCAGTATTACTTTAAAGGGTCTGCGTTTGCTCACCCAACCTCACCAAACCTCTCAGCCCCAAGAGTGTCCACCCTTATGTCTCAATCAGCTGTGGGTCTAGATATGGTCAATCCAGGTGGCATCACAGCCCCTGAACGAATTTAGTAAGAATTTCTCTCTCTTTCACTGTCTTCGTTTCACGGGTTTTTCAAAGTGATTGATTTTTATAAAGGGGTTTAGCTGCTTTTCACTGCTGTGTTTATGCCGCTTTACCCCCACTTGACTCACTTACAGAGAGATATCAATACATAGGTTGTAAGATTCTTACTAGTCAGATATATTCTTGGGCGGTGAATAGGGGGTGTTGAGTCCAGTTCACTGAGCAAGGAGTAGGTCGTGTCTATTACATATTGGGTTTATGGAACGGTCTCTGAGCTAATTTGAAACCCTTCTTTTAGGCATCACCCCACCTCACCTTTCCCGTTAAGCAGCCATAGTGTGTTTTCTAAACGTGTGACTCTGTTCTGTTTTGTAATTCAGTTCAAGGGTAGCGGTTTTTACATTCCCTCTATAAGTGATATCTTAGGATAAGTGTCTTTTTCTGTGTGACTTATTTCACTTAGAATCGTCGTACCTAAATCCACTCATCATGCTGCTACTAGCCTTATGACGTTGATTTCATGGCTGAGTGATATTCCATTGTACACAAGGACCACAACTTCTTTATCCATTTTTCTCTTTCCTGGGATATTTAAGGTGTAACGAAGTGGAGGTTCTTGTCCACAGAGCAGCCCTAAACTTTGGGGTGCCTGGGTCTTGCTGATTTGTAGTTTTCCCAATGTATACGCCCATGAGTGGAAGTGCCCTATGCTCTCTAAGCTGAGTTTTTTCGAGGTTTCAGGACACACCGTACACTTCTCCAGAGGGGCTGTTGGCAATTTACATCCCGCCCATCAGCGTAGCAAGGCTCCCGTTTCTCCATGGCCTGTCCTGCAATTCTGGGTTTTACACTTTATTCAGCATGGCCCTTTTGACCGATGGGAAGCGAGACTTCTTTGTAGCGCTGATTTGCCTTTCCAGGTTGCTTGGTTGGCCAAAAAGGGCGTATGCGTTTTTGCCTGAATATATTCAGGAAAAAACGCATACGCCCTTTTTGGCCAAGGGCATCATTGTCGAGGTTTTGCCGCTTTTCCCATGCTTCAAAGGCGATTCGAATCTACCTCCTGAAATCTGTTTCCTGCAATTCTGCCTTGCTTTCAAATCCTCTTCGTTGCCTGCCGTCAATATATTTGTGGACGAGAGTTATCATTTATAACTCTGCAGGTTTGTGAATTGCAGTGCCCCTGAGCTCCATTTTTCCACTCGCTTTCTTGGGAGCTGGCCGCAAAAGCGCAGGATTGCTTCAGGCCCTATTCTGGTCCCGGGCGGCAGGCTGAGCCTGTGGTTAATTCTTCTTCCTGATGGGAAAATAGAGTGGCCCGTGCCTGTCCCAACACCTAGAGCTAGTGTCTCATTGGTTCCCCCTCTTCCCGTTCATCCTCAGGACAAATTGCAACCTGTACGGAACAGGAGGTTAAAGGTGCTGATTCTCCAAGGAGGGAGATTGCTAGTAAAGCGGCTGGAATGGCGAACCCGAGCACAGGGAGATGAGAAATGAGGTGCGTTTTAGAAACCTTTCCCGATCACACGGTGTACCATCTTCTGGGTTTCTCATGCATGTTTTCGAAGTAGGAAGATGCCCTTGAACCTGGAGATTTGGGACCCATGGGATGGGAACCACGCAGTATTACTTTAAAGGGTCTGCGTTTGCTCACCCAACCTCACCAAACCTCTCAGCCCCAAGAGTGTCCACCCTTATGTCTCAATCAGCTGTGGGTCTAGATATGGTCAATCGAGGTGGCATCACAGCCCCTGAACGAATTTAGTAAGAATTTCTCTCTCTTTCACTGTCTTTGTTTCACGGGTTTTTCAAAGTGATTGATTTTTATAAAGGGGTTTAGCTGCTTTTCACTGCTGTGTTTATGCCGCTTTACCCCCACTTGACTCACTTACAGAGAGATATCAATACATAGGTTGTAAGATTCTTACTAGTCAGATATATTCTTGGGCGGTGAATAGGGGGTGTTGAGTCCAGTTCACTGAGCAAGGAGTAGGTCGTGTCTATTACATATTGGGTTTATGGAACGGTCTCTGAGCTAATTTGAAACCCTTCTTTTACGCATCACCCCACCTCACCTTTCCCGTTAAGCAGCCATAGTGTGTTTTCTAAACGTGTGACTCTGTTCTGTTTTGTAATTCAGTTCAAGGGTAGCGGTTTTTACATTCCCTCTATAAGGGATATCTTAGGATAAGTGTCTTTTTCTGTGTGACTTATTTCACTTAGAATCGTCGTACCTAAATCCACTCATCATGCTGCTACTAGCCTTATGACGTTGATTTCATGGCTGAGTGATATTCCATTGTACACAAGGACCACAACTTCTTTATCCATTTTTCTCTTTCCTGGGATATTTAAGGTGTAACGAAGTGGAGGTTCTTGTCCACAGAGCAGCCCTAAACTTTGGGGTGCCTGGGTCTTGCTGATTTGTAGTTTTCCCAATGTATACGCCCATGAGTGGAAGTGCCCTATGCTCTCTAAGCTGAGTTTTTTCGAGGTTTCAGGACACACCGTACACTTCTCCAGAGGGGCTGTTGGCAATTTACATCCCGCCCATCAGTGTAGCAAGGCTCCCGTTTCTCCATGGCCTGTCCTGCAATTCTGGGTTTGACACTTTATTCAGCATGGCCCTTTTGACCGATGGGAAGCGAGACTTCTTTGTAGCGCTGATTTGCCTTTCCAGGTTGCTTGGTTGGCCAAAAAGGGCGTATGCGTTTTTGCCTGAATATATTCAGGAAAAAACGCATACGCCCTTTTTGGCCAAGGGCATCATTGTCGAGGTTTTGCCGCTTTTCCCGTGCTTCAAAGGCGATTCGAATCTACCTCCTGAAATCTGTTTCCTGCAATTCTGCCTTGCTTTCAAATCCTCTTCGTTGCCTGCCGTCAATATATTTGTGGACGAGAGTTATCATTTATAACTCTGCAGGTTTGTGAATTGCAGTGCCCCTGAGCTCCATTTTTCCACTCGCTTTCTTGGGAGCTGGCCGCAAAAGCGCAGGATTGCTTCAGGCCCTATTCTGGTCCCGGGCGGCAGGCTGAGCCTGTGGTTAATTCTTCTTCCTGATGGGAAAATAGAGTGGCCCGTGCCTGTCCCAACACCTAGAGCTAGTGTCTCATTGGTTCCCCCTCTTCCCGTTCATCCTCAGGACAAATTGCAACCTGTACGGAACAGGAGGTTAAAGGTGCTGATTCTCCAAGGAGGGAGATTGCTAGTAAAGCGGCTGGAATGGCGAACCCGAGCACAGGGAGATGAGAAATGAGGTGCGTTTTAGAAACCTTTCCCGATCACACGGTGTACCATCTTCTGGGTTTCTCATGCATGTTTTCGAAGTAGGAAGATGCCCTTGAACCTGGAGATTTGGGACCCATGGGATGGGAACCACGCAGTATTACTTTAAAGGGTCTGCGTTTGCTCACCCAACCTCACCAAACCTCTCAGCCCCAAGAGTGTCCACCCTTATGTCTCAATCAGCTGTGGGTCTAGATATGGTCAATCCAGGTGGCATCACAGCCCCTGAACGAATTTAGTAAGAATTTCTCTCTCTTTCACTGTCTTTGTTTCACGGGTTTTTCAAAGTGATTGATTTTTATAAAGGGGTTTAGCTGCTTTTCACTGCTGTGTTTATGCCGCTTTACCCCCACTTGACTCACTTACAGAGAGATATCAATACATAGGTTGTAAGATTCTTACTAGTCAGATATATTCTTGGGCGGTGAATAGGGGGTGTTGAGTCCAGTTCACTGAGCAAGGAGTAGGTCGTGTCTATTACATATTGGGTTTATGGAACGGTCTCTGAGCTAATTTGAAACCCTTCTTTTAGGCATCACCCCACCTCACCTTTCCCGTTAAGCAGCCATAGTGTGTTTTCTAAACGTGTGACTCTGTTCTGTTTTGTAATTCAGTTCAAGGGTAGCGGTTTTTACATTCCCTCTATAAGTGATATCTTAGGATAAGTGTCTTTTTCTGTGTGACTTATTTCACTTAGAATCGTCGTACCTAAATCCACTCATCATGCTGCTACTAGCCTTATGACGTTGATTTCATGGCTGAGTGATATTCCATTGTACACAAGGACCACAACTTCTTTATCCATTTTTCTCTTTCCTGGGATATTTAAGGTGTACCGAAGTGGAGGTTCTTGTCCACAGAGCAGCCCTAAACTTTGGGGTGCCTGGGTCTTGCTGATTTGTAGTTTTCCCAATGTATACGCCCATGAGTGGAAGTGCCCTATGCTCTCTAAGCTGAGTTTTTTCGAGGTTTCAGGACACACCGTACACTTCTCCAGAGGGGCTGTTGGCAATTTACATCCCGCCCATCAGCGTAGCAAGGCTCCCGTTTCTCCATGGCCTGTCCTGCATTTCTGGGTTTGACACTTTATTCAGCATGGCCCTTTTGACCGATGGGAAGCGAGACTTCTTTGTAGCGCTGATTTGCCTTTCCAGGTTGCTTGGTTGGCCAAAAAGGGCGTATGCGTTTTTTCCTGAATATATTCAGGAAAAAACGCATACGCCCTTTTTGGCCAAGGGCATCATTGTCGAGGTTTTGCCGCTTTTCCCGTGCTTCAAAGGCGATTCGAATCTACCTCCTGAAATCTGTTTCCTGCAATTCTGCCTTGCTTTCAAATCCTCTTCGTTGCCTGCCGTCAATATATTTGTGGACGAGAGTTATCATTTATAACTCTGCAGGTTTGTGAATTGCAGTGCCCCTGAGCTCCATTTTTCCACTCGCTTTCTTGGGAGCTGGCCGCAAAAGCGCAGGATTGCTTCAGGCCCTATTCTGGTCCCGGGCGGCAGGCTGAGCCTGTGGTTAATTCTTCTTCCTGATGGGAAAATAGAGTGGCCCGTGCCTGTCCCAACACCTAGAGCTAGTGTCTCATTGGTTCCCCCTCTTCCCGTTCATCCTCAGGACAAATTGCAACCTGTACGGAACAGGAGGTTAAAGGTGCTGATTCTCCAAGGAGGGAGATTGCTAGTAAAGCGGCTGGAATGGCGAACCCGAGCACAGGGAGATGAGAAATGAGGTGCGTTTTAGAAACCTTTCCCGATCACACGGTGTACCATCTTCTGGGTTTCTCATGCATGTTTTCGAAGTAGGAAGATGCCCTTGAACCTGGAGATTTGGGACCCATGGGATGGGAACCACGCAGTATTACTTTAAAGGGTCTGCGTTTGCTCACCCAACCTCACCAAACCTCTCAGCCCCAAGAGTGTCCACCCTTATGTCTCAATCAGCTGTGGGTCTAGATATGGTCAATCCAGGTGGCATCACAGCCCCTGAACGAATTTAGTAAGAATTTCTCTCTCTTTCACTGTCTTTGTTTCACGGGTTTTTCAAAGTGATTGATTTTTATAAAGGGGTTTAGCTGCTTTTCACTGCTGTGTTTATGCCGCTTTACCCCCACTTGACTCACTTACAGAGAGATATCAATACATAGGTTGTAAGATTCTTACTAGTCAGATATATTCTTGGGCGGTGAATAGGGGGTGTTGAGTCCAGTTCACTGAGCAAGGAGTAGGTCGTGTCTATTACATATTGGGTTTATGGAACGGTCTCTGAGCTAATTTGAAACCCTTCTTTTAGGCATCACCCCACCTCACCTTTCCCGTTAAGCAGCCATAGTGTGTTTTCTAAACGTGTGACTCTGTTCTGTTTTGTAATTCAGTTCAAGGGTAGCGGTTTTTACATTCCCTCTATAAGTGATATCTTAGGATAAGTGTCTTTTTCTGTGTGACTTATTTCACTTAGAATCGTCGTACCTAAATCCACTCATCATGCTGCTACTAGCCTTATGACGTTGATTTCATGGCTGAGTGATATTCCATTGTACACAAGGACCACAACTTCTTTATCCATTTTTCTCTTTCCTGGGATATTTAAGGTGTACCGAAGTGGAGGTTCTTGTCCACAGAGCAGCCCTAAACTTTGGGGTGCCTGGGTCTTGCTGATTTGTAGTTTTCCCAATGTATACGCCCATGAGTGGAAGTGCCCTATGCTCTCTAAGCTGAGTTTTTTCGAGGTTTCAGGACACACCGTACACTTCTCCAGAGGGGCTGTTGGCAATTTACATCCCGCCCATCAGCGTAGCAAGGCTCCCGTTTCTCCATGGCCTGTCCTGCATTTCTGGGTTTGACACTTTATTCAGCATGGCCCTTTTGACCGATGGGAAGCGAGACTTCTTTGTAGCGCTGATTTGCCTTTCCAGGTTGCTTGGTTGGCCAAAAAGGGCGTATGCGTTTTTTCCTGAATATATTCAGGAAAAAACGCATACGCCCTTTTTGGCCAAGGGCATCATTGTCGAGGTTTTGCCGCTTTTCCCGTGCTTCAAAGGCGATTCGAATCTACCTCCTGAAATCTGTTTCCTGCAATTCTGCCTTGCTTTCAAATCCTCTTCGTTGCCTGCCGTCAATATATTTGTGGACGAGAGTTATCATTTATAACTCTGCAGGTTTGTGAATTGCAGTGCCCCTGAGCTCCATTTTTCCACTCGCTTTCTTGGGAGCTGGCCGCAAAAGCGCAGGATTGCTTCAGGCCCTATTCTGGTCCCGGGCGGCAGGCTGAGCCTGTGGTTAATTCTTCTTCCTGATGGGAAAATAGAGTGGCCCGTGCCTGTCCCAACACCTAGAGCTAGTGTCTCATTGGTTCCCCCTCTTCCCGTTCATCCTCAGGACAAATTGCAACCTGTACGGAACAGGAGGTTAAAGGTGCTGATTCTCCAAGGAGGGAGATTGCTAGTAAAGCGGCTGGAATGGCGAACCCGAGCACAGGGAGATGAGAAATGAGGTGCGTTTTAGAAACCTTTCCCGATCACACGGTGTACCATCTTCTGGGTTTCTCATGCATGTTTTCGAAGTAGGAAGATGCCCTTGAACCTGGAGATTTGGGACCCATGGGATGGGAACCACGCAGTATTACTTTAAAGGGTCTGCGTTTGCTCACCCAACCTCACCAAACCTCTCAGCCCCAAGAGTGTCCACCCTTATGTCTCAATCAGCTGTGGGTCTAGATATGGTCAATCCAGGTGGCATCACAGCCCCTGAACGAATTTAGTAAGAATTTCTCTCTCTTTCACTGTCTTTGTTTCACGGGTTTTTCAAAGTGATTGATTTTTATAAAGGGGTTTAGCTGCTTTTCACTGCTGTGTTTATGCCGCTTTACCCCCACTTGACTCACTTACAGAGAGATATCAATACATAGGTTGTAAGATTCTTACTAGTCAGATATATTCTTGGGCGGTGAATAGGGGGTGTTGAGTCCAGTTCACTGAGCAAGGAGTAGGTCGTGTCTATTACATATTGGGTTTATGGAACGGTCTCTGAGCTAATTTGAAACCCTTCTTTTAGGCATCACCCCACCTCACCTTTCCCGTTAAGCAGCCATAGTGTGTTTTCTAAACGTGTGACTCTGTTCTGTTTTGTAATTCAGTTCAAGGGTAGCGGTTTTTACATTCCCTCTATAAGTGATATCTTAGGATAAGTGTCTTTTTCTGTGTGACTTATTTCACTTAGAATCGTCGTACCTAAATCCACTCATCATGCTGCTACTAGCCTTATGACGTTGATTTCATGGCTGAGTGATATTCCATTGTACACAAGGACCACAACTTCTTTATCCATTTTTCTCTTTCCTGGGATATTTAAGGTGTACCGAAGTGGAGGTTCTTGTCCACAGAGCAGCCCTAAACTTTGGGGTGCCTGGGTCTTGCTGATTTGTAGTTTTCCCAATGTATACGCCCATGAGTGGAAGTGCCCTATGCTCTCTAAGCTGAGTTTTTTCGAGGTTTCAGGACACACCGTACACTTCTCCAGAGGGGCTGTTGGCAATTTACATCCCGCCCATCAGCGTAGCAAGGCTCCCGTTTCTCCATGGCCTGTCCTGCATTTCTGGGTTTGACACTTTATTCAGCATGGCCCTTTTGACCGATGGGAAGCGAGACTTCTTTGTAGCGCTGATTTGCCTTTCCAGGTTGCTTGGTTGGCCAAAAAGGGCGTATGCGTTTTTTCCTGAATATATTCAGGAAAAAACGCATACGCCCTTTTTGGCCAAGGGCATCATTGTCGAGGTTTTGCCGCTTTTCCCGTGCTTCAAAGGCGATTCGAATCTACCTCCTGAAATCTGTTTCCTGCAATTCTGCCTTGCTTTCAAATCCTCTTCGTTGCCTGCCGTCAATATATTTGTGGACGAGAGTTATCATTTATAACTCTGCAGGTTTGTGAATTGCAGTGCCCCTGAGCTCCATTTTTCCACTCGCTTTCTTGGGAGCTGGCCGCAAAAGCGCAGGATTGCTTCAGGCCCTCTTCTGGTCCCGGGCGGCAGGCTGAGCCTGTGGTTAATTCTTCTTCCTGATGGGAAAATAGAGTGACCTGTGCCTGTCCCAACACCTAGAGCTAGTGTCTCATTGGTTCCCCCTCTTCCCGTTCATCCTCAGGACAAATTGCAACCTGTACGGAACAGGAGGTTAAAGGTGCTGATTCTCCAAGGAGGGAGATTGCTAGTAAAGCGGCTGGAATGGCGAACCCGAGCACAGGGAGATGAGAAATGAGGTGCGTTTTAGAAACCTTTCCCGATCACACGGTGTACCATCTTCTGGGTTTCTCATGCATGTTTTCGAAGTAGGAAGATGCCCTTGAACCTGGAGATTTGGGACCCATGGGATGGGAACCACGCAGTATTACTTTAAAGGGTCTGCGTTTGCTCACCCAACCTCACCAAACCTCTCAGCCCCAAGAGTGTCCACCCTTATGTCTCAATCAGCTGTGGGTCTAGATATGGTCAATCCAGGTGGCATCACAGCCCCTGAACGAATTTAGTAAGAATTTCTCTCTCTTTCACTGTCTTTGTTTCACGGGTTTTTCAAAGTGATTGATTTTTATAAAGGGGTTTAGCTGCTTTTCACTGCTGTGTTTATGCCGCTTTACCCCCACTTGACTCACTTACAGAGAGATATCAATACATAGGTTGTAAGATTCTTACTAGTCAGATATATTCTTGGGCGGTGAATAGGGGGTGTTGAGTCCAGTTCACTGAGCAAGGAGTAGGTCGTGTCTATTACATATTGGGTTTATGGAACGGTCTCTGAGCTAATTTGAAACCCTTCTTTTAGGCATCACCCCACCTCACCTTTCCCGTTAAGCAGCCATAGTGTGTTTTCTAAACGTGTGACTCTGTTCTGTTTTGTAATTCAGTTCAAGGGTAGCGGTTTTTACATTCCCTCTATAAGTGATATCTTAGGATAAGTGTCTTTTTCTGTGTGACTTATTTCACTTAGAATCGTCGTACCTAAATCCACTCATCATGCTGCTACTAGCCTTATGACGTTGATTTCATGGCTGAGTGATATTCCATTGTACACAAGGACCACAACTTCTTTATCCATTTTTCTCTTTCCTGGGATATTTAAGGTGTAACGAAGTGGAGGTTCTTGTCCACAGAGCAGCCCTAAACTTTGGGGTGCCTGGGTCTTGCTGATTTGTAGTTTTCCCAATGTATACGCCCATGAGTGGAAGTGCCCTATGCTCTCTAAGCTGAGTTTTTTCGAGGTTTCAGGACACACCGTACACTTCTCCAGAGGGGCTGTTGGCAATTTACATCCCGCCCATCAGCGTAGCAAGGCTCCCGTTTCTCCATGGCCTGTCCTGCAATTCTGGGTTTGACACTTTATTCAGCATGGCCCTTTTGACCGATGGGAAGCGAGACTTCTTTGTAGCGCTGATTTGCCTTTCCAGGTTGCTTGGTTGGCCAAAAAGGGCGTATGCGTTTTTTCCTGAATATATTCAGGAAAAAACGCATACGCCCTTTTTGGCCAAGGGCATCATTGTCGAGGTTTTGCCGCTTTTCCCGTGCTTCAAAGGCGATTCGAATCTACCTCCTGAAATCTGTTTCCTGCAATTCTGCCTTGCTTTCAAATCCTCTTCGTTGCCTGCCGTCAATATATTTGTGGACGAGAGTTATCATTTATAACTCTGCAGGTTTGTGAATTGCAGTGCCCCTGAGCTCCATTTTTCCACTCGCTTTCTTGGGAGCTGGCCGCAAAAGCGCAGGATTGCTTCAGGCCCTATTCTGGTCCCGGGCGGCAGGCTGAGCCTGTGGTTAATTCTTCTTCCTGATGGGAAAATAGAGTGGCCCGTGCCTGTCCCAACACCTAGAGCTAGTGTCTCATTGGTTCCCCCTCTTCCCGTTCATCCTCAGGACAAATTGCAACCTGTACGGAACAGGAGGTTAAAGGTGCTGATTCTCCAAGGAGGGAGATTGCTAGTAAAGCGGCTGGAATGGCGAACCCGAGCACAGGGAGATGAGAAATGAGGTGCGTTTTAGAAACCTTTCCCGATCACACGGTGTACCATCTTCTGGGTTTCTCATGCATGTTTTCGAAGTAGGAAGATGCCCTTGAACCTGGAGATTTGGGACCCATGGGATGGGAACCACGCAGTATTACTTTAAAGGGTCTGCGTTTGCTCACCCAACCTCACCAAACCTCTCAGCCCCAAGAGTGTCCACCCTTATGTCTCAATCAGCTGTGGGTCTAGATATGGTCAATCCAGGTGGCATCACAGCCCCTGAACGAATTTAGTAAGAATTTCTCTCTCTTTCACTGTCTTTGTTTCACGGGTTTTTCAAAGTGATTGATTTTTATAAAGGGGTTTAGCTGCTTTTCACTGCTGTGTTTATGCCGCTTTACCCCCACTTGACTCACTTACAGAGAGATATCAATACATAGGTTGTAAGATTCTTACTAGTCAGATATATTCTTGGGCGGTGAATAGGGGGTGTTGAGTCCAGTTCACTGAGCAAGGAGTAGGTCGTGTCTATTACATATTGGGTTTATGGAACGGTCTCTGAGCTAATTTGAAACCCTTCTTTTAGGCATCACCCCACCTCACCTTTCCCGTTAAGCAGCCATAGTGTGTTTTCTAAACGTGTGACTCTGTTCTGTTTTGTAATTCAGTTCAAGGGTAGCGGTTTTTACATTCCCTCTATAAGTGATATCTTAGGATAAGTGTCTTTTTCTGTGTGACTTATTTCACTTAGAATCGTCGTACCTAAATCCACTCATCATGCTGCTACTAGCCTTATGACGTTGATTTCATGGCTGAGTGATATTCCATTGTACACAAGGACCACAACTTCTTTATCCATTTTTCTCTTTCCTGGGATATTTAAGGTGTACCGAAGTGGAGGTTCTTGTCCACAGAGCAGCCCTAAACTTTGGGGTGCCTGGGTCTTGCTGATTTGTAGTTTTCCCAATGTATACGCCCATGAGTGGAAGTGCCCTATGCTCTCTAAGCTGAGTTTTTTCGAGGTTTCAGGACACACCGTACACTTCTCCAGAGGGGCTGTTGGCAATTTACATCCCGCCCATCAGCGTAGCAAGGCTCCCGTTTCTCCATGGCCTGTCCTGCATTTCTGGGTTTGACACTTTATTCAGCATGGCCCTTTTGACCGATGGGAAGCGAGACTTCTTTGTAGCGCTGATTTGCCTTTCCAGGTTGCTTGGTTGGCCAAAAAGGGCGTATGCGTTTTTTCCTGAATATATTCAGGAAAAAACGCATACGCCCTTTTTGGCCAAGGGCATCATTGTCGAGGTTTTGCCGCTTTTCCCGTGCTTCAAAGGCGATTCGAATCTACCTCCTGAAATCTGTTTCCTGCAATTCTGCCTTGCTTTCAAATCCTCTTCGTTGCCTGCCGTCAATATATTTGTGGACGAGAGTTATCATTTATAACTCTGCAGGTTTGTGAATTGCAGTGCCCCTGAGCTCCATTTTTCCACTCGCTTTCTTGGGAGCTGGCCGCAAAAGCGCAGGATTGCTTCAGGCCCTATTCTGGTCCCGGGCGGCAGGCTGAGCCTGTGGTTAATTCTTCTTCCTGATGGGAAAATAGAGTGGCCCGTGCCTGTCCCAACACCTAGAGCTAGTGTCTCATTGGTTCCCCCTCTTCCCGTTCATCCTCAGGACAAATTGCAACCTGTACGGAACAGGAGGTTAAAGGTGCTGATTCTCCAAGGAGGGAGATTGCTAGTAAAGCGGCTGGAATGGCGAACCCGAGCACAGGGAGATGAGAAATGAGGTGCGTTTTAGAAACCTTTCCCGATCACACGGTGTACCATCTTCTGGGTTTCTCATGCATGTTTTCGAAGTAGGAAGATGCCCTTGAACCTGGAGATTTGGGACCCATGGGATGGGAACCACGCAGTATTACTTTAAAGGGTCTGCGTTTGCTCACCCAACCTCACCAAACCTCTCAGCCCCAAGAGTGTCCACCCTTATGTCTCAATCAGCTGTGGGTCTAGATATGGTCAATCCAGGTGGCATCACAGCCCCTGAACGAATTTAGTAAGAATTTCTCTCTCTTTCACTGTCTTTGTTTCACGGGTTTTTCAAAGTGATTGATTTTTATAAAGGGGTTTAGCTGCTTTTCACTGCTGTGTTTATGCCGCTTTACCCCCACTTGACTCACTTACAGAGAGATATCAATACATAGGTTGTAAGATTCTTACTAGTCAGATATATTCTTGGGCGGTGAATAGGGGGTGTTGAGTCCAGTTCACTGAGCAAGGAGTAGGTCGTGTCTATTACATATTGGGTTTATGGAACGGTCTCTGAGCTAATTTGAAACCCTTCTTTTAGGCATCACCCCACCTCACCTTTCCCGTTAAGCAGCCATAGTGTGTTTTCTAAACGTGTGACTCTGTTCTGTTTTGTAATTCAGTTCAAGGGTAGCGGTTTTTACATTCCCTCTATAAGTGATATCTTAGGATAAGTGTCTTTTTCTGTGTGACTTATTTCACTTAGAATCGTCGTACCTAAATCCACTCATCATGCTGCTACTAGCCTTATGACGTTGATTTCATGGCTGAGTGATATTCCATTGTACACAAGGACCACAACTTCTTTATCCATTTTTCTCTTTCCTGGGATATTTAAGGTGTACCGAAGTGGAGGTTCTTGTCCACAGAGCAGCCCTAAACTTTGGGGTGCCTGGGTCTTGCTGATTTGTAGTTTTCCCAATGTATACGCCCATGAGTGGAAGTGCCCTATGCTCTCTAAGCTGAGTTTTTTCGAGGTTTCAGGACACACCGTACACTTCTCCAGAGGGGCTGTTGGCAATTTACATCCCGCCCATCAGCGTAGCAAGGCTCCCGTTTCTCCATGGCCTGTCCTGCATTTCTGGGTTTGACACTTTATTCAGCATGGCCCTTTTGACCGATGGGAAGCGAGACTTCTTTGTAGCGCTGATTTGCCTTTCCAGGTTGCTTGGTTGGCCAAAAAGGGCGTATGCGTTTTTTCCTGAATATATTCAGGAAAAAACGCATACGCCCTTTTTGGCCAAGGGCATCATTGTCGAGGTTTTGCCGCTTTTCCCGTGCTTCAAAGGCGATTCGAATCTACCTCCTGAAATCTGTTTCCTGCAATTCTGCCTTGCTTTCAAATCCTCTTCGTTGCCTGCCGTCAATATATTTGTGGACGAGAGTTATCATTTATAACTCTGCAGGTTTGTGAATTGCAGTGCCCCTGAGCTCCATTTTTCCACTCGCTTTCTTGGGAGCTGGCCGCAAAAGCGCAGGATTGCTTCAGGCCCTATTCTGGTCCCGGGCGGCAGGCTGAGCCTGTGGTTAATTCTTCTTCCTGATGGGAAAATAGAGTGGCCCGTGCCTGTCCCAACACCTAGAGCTAGTGTCTCATTGGTTCCCCCTCTTCCCGTTCATCCTCAGGACAAATTGCAACCTGTACGGAACAGGAGGTTAAAGGTGCTGATTCTCCAAGGAGGGAGATTGCTAGTAAAGCGGCTGGAATGGCGAACCCGAGCACAGGGAGATGAGAAATGAGGTGCGTTTTAGAAACCTTTCCCGATCACACGGTGTACCATCTTCTGGGTTTCTCATGCATGTTTTCGAAGTAGGAAGATGCCCTTGAACCTGGAGATTTGGGACCCATGGGATGGGAACCACGCAGTATTACTTTAAAGGGTCTGCGTTTGCTCACCCAACCTCACCAAACCTCTCAGCCCCAAGAGTGTCCACCCTTATGTCTCAATCAGCTGTGGGTCTAGATATGGTCAATCCAGGTGGCATCACAGCCCCTGAACGAATTTAGTAAGAATTTCTCTCTCTTTCACTGTCTTTGTTTCACGGGTTTTTCAAAGTGATTGATTTTTATAAAGGGGTTTAGCTGCTTTTCACTGCTGTGTTTATGCCGCTTTACCCCCACTTGACTCACTTACAGAGAGATATCAATACATAGGTTGTAAGATTCTTACTAGTCAGATATATTCTTGGGCGGTGAATAGGGGGTGTTGAGTCCAGTTCACTGAGCAAGGAGTAGGTCGTGTCTATTACATATTGGGTTTATGGAACGGTCTCTGAGCTAATTTGAAACCCTTCTTTTAGGCATCACCCCACCTCACCTTTCCCGTTAAGCAGCCATAGTGTGTTTTCTAAACGTGTGACTCTGTTCTGTTTTGTAATTCAGTTCAAGGGTAGCGGTTTTTACATTCCCTCTATAAGTGATATCTTAGGATAAGTGTCTTTTTCTGTGTGACTTATTTCACTTAGAATCGTCGTACCTAAATCCACTCATCATGCTGCTACTAGCCTTATGACGTTGATTTCATGGCTGAGTGATATTCCATTGTACACAAGGACCACAACTTCTTTATCCATTTTTCTCTTTCCTGGGATATTTAAGGTGTACCGAAGTGGAGGTTCTTGTCCACAGAGCAGCCCTAAACTTTGGGGTGCCTGGGTCTTGCTGATTTGTAGTTTTCCCAATGTATACGCCCATGAGTGGAAGTGCCCTATGCTCTCTAAGCTGAGTTTTTTCGAGGTTTCAGGACACACCGTACACTTCTCCAGAGGGGCTGTTGGCAATTTACATCCCGCCCATCAGCGTAGCAAGGCTCCCGTTTCTCCATGGCCTGTCCTGCATTTCTGGGTTTGACACTTTATTCAGCATGGCCCTTTTGACCGATGGGAAGCGAGACTTCTTTGTAGCGCTGATTTGCCTTTCCAGGTTGCTTGGTTGGCCAAAAAGGGCGTATGCGTTTTTTCCTGAATATATTCAGGAAAAAACGCATACGCCCTTTTTGGCCAAGGGCATCATTGTCGAGGTTTTGCCGCTTTTCCCGTGCTTCAAAGGCGATTCGAATCTACCTCCTGAAATCTGTTTCCTGCAATTCTGCCTTGCTTTCAAATCCTCTTCGTTGCCTGCCGTCAATATATTTGTGGACGAGAGTTATCATTTATAACTCTGCAGGTTTGTGAATTGCAGTGCCCCTGAGCTCCATTTTTCCACTCGCTTTCTTGGGAGCTGGCCGCAAAAGCGCAGGATTGCTTCAGGCCCTATTCTGGTCCCGGGCGGCAGGCTGAGCCTGTGGTTAATTCTTCTTCCTGATGGGAAAATAGAGTGGCCCGTGCCTGTCCCAACACCTAGAGCTAGTGTCTCATTGGTTCCCCCTCTTCCCGTTCATCCTCAGGACAAATTGCAACCTGTACGGAACAGGAGGTTAAAGGTGCTGATTCTCCAAGGAGGGAGATTGCTAGTAAAGCGGCTGGAATGGCGAACCCGAGCACAGGGAGATGAGAAATGAGGTGCGTTTTAGAAACCTTTCCCGATCACACGGTGTACCATCTTCTGGGTTTCTCATGCATGTTTTCGAAGTAGGAAGATGCCCTTGAACCTGGAGATTTGGGACCCATGGGATGGGAACCACGCAGTATTACTTTAAAGGGTCTGCGTTTGCTCACCCAACCTCACCAAACCTCTCAGCCCCAAGAGTGTCCACCCTTATGTCTCAATCAGCTGTGGGTCTAGATATGGTCAATCCAGGTGGCATCACAGCCCCTGAACGAATTTAGTAAGAATTTCTCTCTCTTTCACTGTCTTTGTTTCACGGGTTTTTCAAAGTGATTGATTTTTATAAAGGGGTTTAGCTGCTTTTCACTGCTGTGTTTATGCCGCTTTACCCCCACTTGACTCACTTACAGAGAGATATCAATACATAGGTTGTAAGATTCTTACTAGTCAGATATATTCTTGGGCGGTGAATAGGGGGTGTTGAGTCCAGTTCACTGAGCAAGGAGTAGGTCGTGTCTATTACATATTGGGTTTATGGAACGGTCTCTGAGCTAATTTGAAACCCTTCTTTTAGGCATCACCCCACCTCACCTTTCCCGTTAAGCAGCCATAGTGTGTTTTCTAAACGTGTGACTCTGTTCTGTTTTGTAATTCAGTTCAAGGGTAGCGGTTTTTACATTCCCTCTATAAGTGATATCTTAGGATAAGTGTCTTTTTCTGTGTGACTTATTTCACTTAGAATCGTCGTACCTAAATCCACTCATCATGCTGCTACTAGCCTTATGACGTTGATTTCATGGCTGAGTGATATTCCATTGTACACAAGGACCACAACTTCTTTATCCATTTTTCTCTTTCCTGGGATATTTAAGGTGTACCGAAGTGGAGGTTCTTGTCCACAGAGCAGCCCTAAACTTTGGGGTGCCTGGGTCTTGCTGATTTGTAGTTTTCCCAATGTATACGCCCATGAGTGGAAGTGCCCTATGCTCTCTAAGCTGAGTTTTTTCGAGGTTTCAGGACACACCGTACACTTCTCCAGAGGGGCTGTTGGCAATTTACATCCCGCCCATCAGCGTAGCAAGGCTCCCGTTTCTCCATGGCCTGTCCTGCATTTCTGGGTTTGACACTTTATTCAGCATGGCCCTTTTGACCGATGGGAAGCGAGACTTCTTTGTAGCGCTGATTTGCCTTTCCAGGTTGCTTGGTTGGCCAAAAAGGGCGTATGCGTTTTTTCCTGAATATATTCAGGAAAAAACGCATACGCCCTTTTTGGCCAAGGGCATCATTGTCGAGGTTTTGCCGCTTTTCCCGTGCTTCAAAGGCGATTCGAATCTACCTCCTGAAATCTGTTTCCTGCAATTCTGCCTTGCTTTCAAATCCTCTTCGTTGCCTGCCGTCAATATATTTGTGGACGAGAGTTATCATTTATAACTCTGCAGGTTTGTGAATTGCAGTGCCCCTGAGCTCCATTTTTCCACTCGCTTTCTTGGGAGCTGGCCGCAAAAGCGCAGGATTGCTTCAGGCCCTCTTCTGGTCCCGGGCGGCAGGCTGAGCCTGTGGTTAATTCTTCTTCCTGATGGGAAAATAGAGTGACCTGTGCCTGTCCCAACACCTAGAGCTAGTGTCTCATTGGTTCCCCCTCTTCCCGTTCATCCTCAGGACAAATTGCAACCTGTACGGAACAGGAGGTTAAAGGTGCTGATTCTCCAAGGAGGGAGATTGCTAGTAAAGCGGCTGGAATGGCGAACCCGAGCACAGGGAGATGAGAAATGAGGTGCGTTTTAGAAACCTTTCCCGATCACACGGTGTACCATCTTCTGGGTTTCTCATGCATGTTTTCGAAGTAGGAAGATGCCCTTGAACCTGGAGATTTGGGACCCATGGGATGGGAACCACGCAGTATTACTTTAAAGGGTCTGCGTTTGCTCACCCAACCTCACCAAACCTCTCAGCCCCAAGAGTGTCCACCCTTATGTCTCAATCAGCTGTGGGTCTAGATATGGTCAATCCAGGTGGCATCACAGCCCCTGAACGAATTTAGTAAGAATTTCTCTCTCTTTCACTGTCTTTGTTTCACGGGTTTTTCAAAGTGATTGATTTTTATAAAGGGGTTTAGCTGCTTTTCACTGCTGTGTTTATGCCGCTTTACCCCCACTTGACTCACTTACAGAGAGATATCAATACATAGGTTGTAAGATTCTTACTAGTCAGATATATTCTTGGGCGGTGAATAGGGGGTGTTGAGTCCAGTTCACTGAGCAAGGAGTAGGTCGTGTCTATTACATATTGGGTTTATGGAACGGTCTCTGAGCTAATTTGAAACCCTTCTTTTAGGCATCACCCCACCTCACCTTTCCCGTTAAGCAGCCATAGTGTGTTTTCTAAACGTGTGACTCTGTTCTGTTTTGTAATTCAGTTCAAGGGTAGCGGTTTTTACATTCCCTCTATAAGTGATATCTTAGGATAAGTGTCTTTTTCTGTGTGACTTATTTCACTTAGAATCGTCGTACCTAAATCCACTCATCATGCTGCTACTAGCCTTATGACGTTGATTTCATGGCTGAGTGATATTCCATTGTACACAAGGACCACAACTTCTTTATCCATTTTTCTCTTTCCTGGGATATTTAAGGTGTAACGAAGTGGAGGTTCTTGTCCACAGAGCAGCCCTAAACTTTGGGGTGCCTGGGTCTTGCTGATTTGTAGTTTTCCCAATGTATACGCCCATGAGTGGAAGTGCCCTATGCTCTCTAAGCTGAGTTTTTTCGAGGTTTCAGGACACACCGTACACTTCTCCAGAGGGGCTGTTGGCAATTTACATCCCGCCCATCAGCGTAGCAAGGCTCCCGTTTCTCCATGGCCTGTCCTGCAATTCTGGGTTTGACACTTTATTCAGCATGGCCCTTTTGACCGATGGGAAGCGAGACTTCTTTGTAGCGCTGATTTGCCTTTCCAGGTTGCTTGGTTGGCCAAAAAGGGCGTATGCGTTTTTTCCTGAATATATTCAGGAAAAAACGCATACGCCCTTTTTGGCCAAGGGCATCATTGTCGAGGTTTTGCCGCTTTTCCCGTGCTTCAAAGGCGATTCGAATCTACCTCCTGAAATCTGTTTCCTGCAATTCTGCCTTGCTTTCAAATCCTCTTCGTTGCCTGCCGTCAATATATTTGTGGACGAGAGTTATCATTTATAACTCTGCAGGTTTGTGAATTGCAGTGCCCCTGAGCTCCATTTTTCCACTCGCTTTCTTGGGAGCTGGCCGCAAAAGCGCAGGATTGCTTCAGGCCCTATTCTGGTCCCGGGCGGCAGGCTGAGCCTGTGGTTAATTCTTCTTCCTGATGGGAAAATAGAGTGGCCCGTGCCTGTCCCAACACCTAGAGCTAGTGTCTCATTGGTTCCCCCTCTTCCCGTTCATCCTCAGGACAAATTGCAACCTGTACGGAACAGGAGGTTAAAGGTGCTGATTCTCCAAGGAGGGAGATTGCTAGTAAAGCGGCTGGAATGGCGAACCCGAGCACAGGGAGATGAGAAATGAGGTGCGTTTTAGAAACCTTTCCCGATCACACGGTGTACCATCTTCTGGGTTTCTCATGCATGTTTTCGAAGTAGGAAGATGCCCTTGAACCTGGAGATTTGGGACCCATGGGATGGGAACCACGCAGTATTACTTTAAAGGGTCTGCGTTTGCTCACCCAACCTCACCAAACCTCTCAGCCCCAAGAGTGTCCACCCTTATGTCTCAATCAGCTGTGGGTCTAGATATGGTCAATCCAGGTGGCATCACAGCCCCTGAACGAATTTAGTAAGAATTTCTCTCTCTTTCACTGTCTTTGTTTCACGGGTTTTTCAAAGTGATTGATTTTTATAAAGGGGTTTAGCTGCTTTTCACTGCTGTGTTTATGCCGCTTTACCCCCACTTGACTCACTTACAGAGAGATATCAATACATAGGTTGTAAGATTCTTACTAGTCAGATATATTCTTGGGCGGTGAATAGGGGGTGTTGAGTCCAGTTCACTGAGCAAGGAGTAGGTCGTGTCTATTACATATTGGGTTTATGGAACGGTCTCTGAGCTAATTTGAAACCCTTCTTTTAGGCATCACCCCACCTCACCTTTCCCGTTAAGCAGCCATAGTGTGTTTTCTAAACGTGTGACTCTGTTCTGTTTTGTAATTCAGTTCAAGGGTAGCGGTTTTTACATTCCCTCTATAAGTGATATCTTAGGATAAGTGTCTTTTTCTGTGTGACTTATTTCACTTAGAATCGTCGTACCTAAATCCACTCATCATGCTGCTACTAGCCTTATGACGTTGATTTCATGGCTGAGTGATATTCCATTGTACACAAGGACCACAACTTCTTTATCCATTTTTCTCTTTCCTGGGATATTTAAGGTGTACCGAAGTGGAGGTTCTTGTCCACAGAGCAGCCCTAAACTTTGGGGTGCCTGGGTCTTGCTGATTTGTAGTTTTCCCAATGTATACGCCCATGAGTGGAAGTGCCCTATGCTCTCTAAGCTGAGTTTTTTCGAGGTTTCAGGACACACCGTACACTTCTCCAGAGGGGCTGTTGGCAATTTACATCCCGCCCATCAGCGTAGCAAGGCTCCCGTTTCTCCATGGCCTGTCCTGCATTTCTGGGTTTGACACTTTATTCAGCATGGCCCTTTTGACCGATGGGAAGCGAGACTTCTTTGTAGCGCTGATTTGCCTTTCCAGGTTGCTTGGTTGGCCAAAAAGGGCGTATGCGTTTTTTCCTGAATATATTCAGGAAAAAACGCATACGCCCTTTTTGGCCAAGGGCATCATTGTCGAGGTTTTGCCGCTTTTCCCGTGCTTCAAAGGCGATTCGAATCTACCTCCTGAAATCTGTTTCCTGCAATTCTGCCTTGCTTTCAAATCCTCTTCGTTGCCTGCCGTCAATATATTTGTGGACGAGAGTTATCATTTATAACTCTGCAGGTTTGTGAATTGCAGTGCCCCTGAGCTCCATTTTTCCACTCGCTTTCTTGGGAGCTGGCCGCAAAAGCGCAGGATTGCTTCAGGCCCTATTCTGGTCCCGGGCGGCAGGCTGAGCCTGTGGTTAATTCTTCTTCCTGATGGGAAAATAGAGTGGCCCGTGCCTGTCCCAACACCTAGAGCTAGTGTCTCATTGGTTCCCCCTCTTCCCGTTCATCCTCAGGACAAATTGCAACCTGTACGGAACAGGAGGTTAAAGGTGCTGATTCTCCAAGGAGGGAGATTGCTAGTAAAGCGGCTGGAATGGCGAACCCGAGCACAGGGAGATGAGAAATGAGGTGCGTTTTAGAAACCTTTCCCGATCACACGGTGTACCATCTTCTGGGTTTCTCATGCATGTTTTCGAAGTAGGAAGATGCCCTTGAACCTGGAGATTTGGGACCCATGGGATGGGAACCACGCAGTATTACTTTAAAGGGTCTGCGTTTGCTCACCCAACCTCACCAAACCTCTCAGCCCCAAGAGTGTCCACCCTTATGTCTCAATCAGCTGTGGGTCTAGATATGGTCAATCCAGGTGGCATCACAGCCCCTGAACGAATTTAGTAAGAATTTCTCTCTCTTTCACTGTCTTTGTTTCACGGGTTTTTCAAAGTGATTGATTTTTATAAAGGGGTTTAGCTGCTTTTCACTGCTGTGTTTATGCCGCTTTACCCCCACTTGACTCACTTACAGAGAGATATCAATACATAGGTTGTAAGATTCTTACTAGTCAGATATATTCTTGGGCGGTGAATAGGGGGTGTTGAGTCCAGTTCACTGAGCAAGGAGTAGGTCGTGTCTATTACATATTGGGTTTATGGAACGGTCTCTGAGCTAATTTGAAACCCTTCTTTTAGGCATCACCCCACCTCACCTTTCCCGTTAAGCAGCCATAGTGTGTTTTCTAAACGTGTGACTCTGTTCTGTTTTGTAATTCAGTTCAAGGGTAGCGGTTTTTACATTCCCTCTATAAGTGATATCTTAGGATAAGTGTCTTTTTCTGTGTGACTTATTTCACTTAGAATCGTCGTACCTAAATCCACTCATCATGCTGCTACTAGCCTTATGACGTTGATTTCATGGCTGAGTGATATTCCATTGTACACAAGGACCACAACTTCTTTATCCATTTTTCTCTTTCCTGGGATATTTAAGGTGTACCGAAGTGGAGGTTCTTGTCCACAGAGCAGCCCTAAACTTTGGGGTGCCTGGGTCTTGCTGATTTGTAGTTTTCCCAATGTATACGCCCATGAGTGGAAGTGCCCTATGCTCTCTAAGCTGAGTTTTTTCGAGGTTTCAGGACACACCGTACACTTCTCCAGAGGGGCTGTTGGCAATTTACATCCCGCCCATCAGCGTAGCAAGGCTCCCGTTTCTCCATGGCCTGTCCTGCATTTCTGGGTTTGACACTTTATTCAGCATGGCCCTTTTGACCGATGGGAAGCGAGACTTCTTTGTAGCGCTGATTTGCCTTTCCAGGTTGCTTGGTTGGCCAAAAAGGGCGTATGCGTTTTTTCCTGAATATATTCAGGAAAAAACGCATACGCCCTTTTTGGCCAAGGGCATCATTGTCGAGGTTTTGCCGCTTTTCCCGTGCTTCAAAGGCGATTCGAATCTACCTCCTGAAATCTGTTTCCTGCAATTCTGCCTTGCTTTCAAATCCTCTTCGTTGCCTGCCGTCAATATATTTGTGGACGAGAGTTATCATTTATAACTCTGCAGGTTTGTGAATTGCAGTGCCCCTGAGCTCCATTTTTCCACTCGCTTTCTTGGGAGCTGGCCGCAAAAGCGCAGGATTGCTTCAGGCCCTATTCTGGTCCCGGGCGGCAGGCTGAGCCTGTGGTTAATTCTTCTTCCTGATGGGAAAATAGAGTGGCCCGTGCCTGTCCCAACACCTAGAGCTAGTGTCTCATTGGTTCCCCCTCTTCCCGTTCATCCTCAGGACAAATTGCAACCTGTACGGAACAGGAGGTTAAAGGTGCTGATTCTCCAAGGAGGGAGATTGCTAGTAAAGCGGCTGGAATGGCGAACCCGAGCACAGGGAGATGAGAAATGAGGTGCGTTTTAGAAACCTTTCCCGATCACACGGTGTACCATCTTCTGGGTTTCTCATGCATGTTTTCGAAGTAGGAAGATGCCCTTGAACCTGGAGATTTGGGACCCATGGGATGGGAACCACGCAGTATTACTTTAAAGGGTCTGCGTTTGCTCACCCAACCTCACCAAACCTCTCAGCCCCAAGAGTGTCCACCCTTATGTCTCAATCAGCTGTGGGTCTAGATATGGTCAATCCAGGTGGCATCACAGCCCCTGAACGAATTTAGTAAGAATTTCTCTCTCTTTCACTGTCTTTGTTTCACGGGTTTTTCAAAGTGATTGATTTTTATAAAGGGGTTTAGCTGCTTTTCACTGCTGTGTTTATGCCGCTTTACCCCCACTTGACTCACTTACAGAGAGATATCAATACATAGGTTGTAAGATTCTTACTAGTCAGATATATTCTTGGGCGGTGAATAGGGGGTGTTGAGTCCAGTTCACTGAGCAAGGAGTAGGTCGTGTCTATTACATATTGGGTTTATGGAACGGTCTCTGAGCTAATTTGAAACCCTTCTTTTAGGCATCACCCCACCTCACCTTTCCCGTTAAGCAGCCATAGTGTGTTTTCTAAACGTGTGACTCTGTTCTGTTTTGTAATTCAGTTCAAGGGTAGCGGTTTTTACATTCCCTCTATAAGTGATATCTTAGGATAAGTGTCTTTTTCTGTGTGACTTATTTCACTTAGAATCGTCGTACCTAAATCCACTCATCATGCTGCTACTAGCCTTATGACGTTGATTTCATGGCTGAGTGATATTCCATTGTACACAAGGACCACAACTTCTTTATCCATTTTTCTCTTTCCTGGGATATTTAAGGTGTACCGAAGTGGAGGTTCTTGTCCACAGAGCAGCCCTAAACTTTGGGGTGCCTGGGTCTTGCTGATTTGTAGTTTTCCCAATGTATACGCCCATGAGTGGAAGTGCCCTATGCTCTCTAAGCTGAGTTTTTTCGAGGTTTCAGGACACACCGTACACTTCTCCAGAGGGGCTGTTGGCAATTTACATCCCGCCCATCAGCGTAGCAAGGCTCCCGTTTCTCCATGGCCTGTCCTGCATTTCTGGGTTTGACACTTTATTCAGCATGGCCCTTTTGACCGATGGGAAGCGAGACTTCTTTGTAGCGCTGATTTGCCTTTCCAGGTTGCTTGGTTGGCCAAAAAGGGCGTATGCGTTTTTTCCTGAATATATTCAGGAAAAAACGCATACGCCCTTTTTGGCCAAGGGCATCATTGTCGAGGTTTTGCCGCTTTTCCCGTGCTTCAAAGGCGATTCGAATCTACCTCCTGAAATCTGTTTCCTGCAATTCTGCCTTGCTTTCAAATCCTCTTCGTTGCCTGCCGTCAATATATTTGTGGACGAGAGTTATCATTTATAACTCTGCAGGTTTGTGAATTGCAGTGCCCCTGAGCTCCATTTTTCCACTCGCTTTCTTGGGAGCTGGCCGCAAAAGCGCAGGATTGCTTCAGGCCCTCTTCTGGTCCCGGGCGGCAGGCTGAGCCTGTGGTTAATTCTTCTTCCTGATGGGAAAATAGAGTGACCTGTGCCTGTCCCAACACCTAGAGCTAGTGTCTCATTGGTTCCCCCTCTTCCCGTTCATCCTCAGGACAAATTGCAACCTGTACGGAACAGGAGGTTAAAGGTGCTGATTCTCCAAGGAGGGAGATTGCTAGTAAAGCGGCTGGAATGGCGAACCCGAGCACAGGGAGATGAGAAATGAGGTGCGTTTTAGAAACCTTTCCCGATCACACGGTGTACCATCTTCTGGGTTTCTCATGCATGTTTTCGAAGTAGGAAGATGCCCTTGAACCTGGAGATTTGGGACCCATGGGATGGGAACCACGCAGTATTACTTTAAAGGGTCTGCGTTTGCTCACCCAACCTCACCAAACCTCTCAGCCCCAAGAGTGTCCACCCTTATGTCTCAATCAGCTGTGGGTCTAGATATGGTCAATCCAGGTGGCATCACAGCCCCTGAACGAATTTAGTAAGAATTTCTCTCTCTTTCACTGTCTTTGTTTCACGGGTTTTTCAAAGTGATTGATTTTTATAAAGGGGTTTAGCTGCTTTTCACTGCTGTGTTTATGCCGCTTTACCCCCACTTGACTCACTTACAGAGAGATATCAATACATAGGTTGTAAGATTCTTACTAGTCAGATATATTCTTGGGCGGTGAATAGGGGGTGTTGAGTCCAGTTCACTGAGCAAGGAGTAGGTCGTGTCTATTACATATTGGGTTTATGGAACGGTCTCTGAGCTAATTTGAAACCCTTCTTTTAGGCATCACCCCACCTCACCTTTCCCGTTAAGCAGCCATAGTGTGTTTTCTAAACGTGTGACTCTGTTCTGTTTTGTAATTCAGTTCAAGGGTAGCGGTTTTTACATTCCCTCTATAAGTGATATCTTAGGATAAGTGTCTTTTTCTGTGTGACTTATTTCACTTAGAATCGTCGTACCTAAATCCACTCATCATGCTGCTACTAGCCTTATGACGTTGATTTCATGGCTGAGTGATATTCCATTGTACACAAGGACCACAACTTCTTTATCCATTTTTCTCTTTCCTGGGATATTTAAGGTGTAACGAAGTGGAGGTTCTTGTCCACAGAGCAGCCCTAAACTTTGGGGTGCCTGGGTCTTGCTGATTTGTAGTTTTCCCAATGTATACGCCCATGAGTGGAAGTGCCCTATGCTCTCTAAGCTGAGTTTTTTCGAGGTTTCAGGACACACCGTACACTTCTCCAGAGGGGCTGTTGGCAATTTACATCCCGCCCATCAGCGTAGCAAGGCTCCCGTTTCTCCATGGCCTGTCCTGCAATTCTGGGTTTGACACTTTATTCAGCATGGCCCTTTTGACCGATGGGAAGCGAGACTTCTTTGTAGCGCTGATTTGCCTTTCCAGGTTGCTTGGTTGGCCAAAAAGGGCGTATGCGTTTTTTCCTGAATATATTCAGGAAAAAACGCATACGCCCTTTTTGGCCAAGGGCATCATTGTCGAGGTTTTGCCGCTTTTCCCGTGCTTCAAAGGCGATTCGAATCTACCTCCTGAAATCTGTTTCCTGCAATTCTGCCTTGCTTTCAAATCCTCTTCGTTGCCTGCCGTCAATATATTTGTGGACGAGAGTTATCATTTATAACTCTGCAGGTTTGTGAATTGCAGTGCCCCTGAGCTCCATTTTTCCACTCGCTTTCTTGGGAGCTGGCCGCAAAAGCGCAGGATTGCTTCAGGCCCTATTCTGGTCCCGGGCGGCAGGCTGAGCCTGTGGTTAATTCTTCTTCCTGATGGGAAAATAGAGTGGCCCGTGCCTGTCCCAACACCTAGAGCTAGTGTCTCATTGGTTCCCCCTCTTCCCGTTCATCCTCAGGACAAATTGCAACCTGTACGGAACAGGAGGTTAAAGGTGCTGATTCTCCAAGGAGGGAGATTGCTAGTAAAGCGGCTGGAATGGCGAACCCGAGCACAGGGAGATGAGAAATGAGGTGCGTTTTAGAAACCTTTCCCGATCACACGGTGTACCATCTTCTGGGTTTCTCATGCATGTTTTCGAAGTAGGAAGATGCCCTTGAACCTGGAGATTTGGGACCCATGGGATGGGAACCACGCAGTATTACTTTAAAGGGTCTGCGTTTGCTCACCCAACCTCACCAAACCTCTCAGCCCCAAGAGTGTCCACCCTTATGTCTCAATCAGCTGTGGGTCTAGATATGGTCAATCCAGGTGGCATCACAGCCCCTGAACGAATTTAGTAAGAATTTCTCTCTCTTTCACTGTCTTTGTTTCACGGGTTTTTCAAAGTGATTGATTTTTATAAAGGGGTTTAGCTGCTTTTCACTGCTGTGTTTATGCCGCTTTACCCCCACTTGACTCACTTACAGAGAGATATCAATACATAGGTTGTAAGATTCTTACTAGTCAGATATATTCTTGGGCGGTGAATAGGGGGTGTTGAGTCCAGTTCACTGAGCAAGGAGTAGGTCGTGTCTATTACATATTGGGTTTATGGAACGGTCTCTGAGCTAATTTGAAACCCTTCTTTTAGGCATCACCCCACCTCACCTTTCCCGTTAAGCAGCCATAGTGTGTTTTCTAAACGTGTGACTCTGTTCTGTTTTGTAATTCAGTTCAAGGGTAGCGGTTTTTACATTCCCTCTATAAGTGATATCTTAGGATAAGTGTCTTTTTCTGTGTGACTTATTTCACTTAGAATCGTCGTACCTAAATCCACTCATCATGCTGCTACTAGCCTTATGACGTTGATTTCATGGCTGAGTGATATTCCATTGTACACAAGGACCACAACTTCTTTATCCATTTTTCTCTTTCCTGGGATATTTAAGGTGTACCGAAGTGGAGGTTCTTGTCCACAGAGCAGCCCTAAACTTTGGGGTGCCTGGGTCTTGCTGATTTGTAGTTTTCCCAATGTATACGCCCATGAGTGGAAGTGCCCTATGCTCTCTAAGCTGAGTTTTTTCGAGGTTTCAGGACACACCGTACACTTCTCCAGAGGGGCTGTTGGCAATTTACATCCCGCCCATCAGCGTAGCAAGGCTCCCGTTTCTCCATGGCCTGTCCTGCATTTCTGGGTTTGACACTTTATTCAGCATGGCCCTTTTGACCGATGGGAAGCGAGACTTCTTTGTAGCGCTGATTTGCCTTTCCAGGTTGCTTGGTTGGCCAAAAAGGGCGTATGCGTTTTTTCCTGAATATATTCAGGAAAAAACGCATACGCCCTTTTTGGCCAAGGGCATCATTGTCGAGGTTTTGCCGCTTTTCCCGTGCTTCAAAGGCGATTCGAATCTACCTCCTGAAATCTGTTTCCTGCAATTCTGCCTTGCTTTCAAATCCTCTTCGTTGCCTGCCGTCAATATATTTGTGGACGAGAGTTATCATTTATAACTCTGCAGGTTTGTGAATTGCAGTGCCCCTGAGCTCCATTTTTCCACTCGCTTTCTTGGGAGCTGGCCGCAAAAGCGCAGGATTGCTTCAGGCCCTATTCTGGTCCCGGGCGGCAGGCTGAGCCTGTGGTTAATTCTTCTTCCTGATGGGAAAATAGAGTGGCCCGTGCCTGTCCCAACACCTAGAGCTAGTGTCTCATTGGTTCCCCCTCTTCCCGTTCATCCTCAGGACAAATTGCAACCTGTACGGAACAGGAGGTTAAAGGTGCTGATTCTCCAAGGAGGGAGATTGCTAGTAAAGCGGCTGGAATGGCGAACCCGAGCACAGGGAGATGAGAAATGAGGTGCGTTTTAGAAACCTTTCCCGATCACACGGTGTACCATCTTCTGGGTTTCTCATGCATGTTTTCGAAGTAGGAAGATGCCCTTGAACCTGGAGATTTGGGACCCATGGGATGGGAACCACGCAGTATTACTTTAAAGGGTCTGCGTTTGCTCACCCAACCTCACCAAACCTCTCAGCCCCAAGAGTGTCCACCCTTATGTCTCAATCAGCTGTGGGTCTAGATATGGTCAATCCAGGTGGCATCACAGCCCCTGAACGAATTTAGTAAGAATTTCTCTCTCTTTCACTGTCTTTGTTTCACGGGTTTTTCAAAGTGATTGATTTTTATAAAGGGGTTTAGCTGCTTTTCACTGCTGTGTTTATGCCGCTTTACCCCCACTTGACTCACTTACAGAGAGATATCAATACATAGGTTGTAAGATTCTTACTAGTCAGATATATTCTTGGGCGGTGAATAGGGGGTGTTGAGTCCAGTTCACTGAGCAAGGAGTAGGTCGTGTCTATTACATATTGGGTTTATGGAACGGTCTCTGAGCTAATTTGAAACCCTTCTTTTAGGCATCACCCCACCTCACCTTTCCCGTTAAGCAGCCATAGTGTGTTTTCTAAACGTGTGACTCTGTTCTGTTTTGTAATTCAGTTCAAGGGTAGCGGTTTTTACATTCCCTCTATAAGTGATATCTTAGGATAAGTGTCTTTTTCTGTGTGACTTATTTCACTTAGAATCGTCGTACCTAAATCCACTCATCATGCTGCTACTAGCCTTATGACGTTGATTTCATGGCTGAGTGATATTCCATTGTACACAAGGACCACAACTTCTTTATCCATTTTTCTCTTTCCTGGGATATTTAAGGTGTACCGAAGTGGAGGTTCTTGTCCACAGAGCAGCCCTAAACTTTGGGGTGCCTGGGTCTTGCTGATTTGTAGTTTTCCCAATGTATACGCCCATGAGTGGAAGTGCCCTATGCTCTCTAAGCTGAGTTTTTTCGAGGTTTCAGGACACACCGTACACTTCTCCAGAGGGGCTGTTGGCAATTTACATCCCGCCCATCAGCGTAGCAAGGCTCCCGTTTCTCCATGGCCTGTCCTGCATTTCTGGGTTTGACACTTTATTCAGCATGGCCCTTTTGACCGATGGGAAGCGAGACTTCTTTGTAGCGCTGATTTGCCTTTCCAGGTTGCTTGGTTGGCCAAAAAGGGCGTATGCGTTTTTTCCTGAATATATTCAGGAAAAAACGCATACGCCCTTTTTGGCCAAGGGCATCATTGTCGAGGTTTTGCCGCTTTTCCCGTGCTTCAAAGGCGATTCGAATCTACCTCCTGAAATCTGTTTCCTGCAATTCTGCCTTGCTTTCAAATCCTCTTCGTTGCCTGCCGTCAATATATTTGTGGACGAGAGTTATCATTTATAACTCTGCAGGTTTGTGAATTGCAGTGCCCCTGAGCTCCATTTTTCCACTCGCTTTCTTGGGAGCTGGCCGCAAAAGCGCAGGATTGCTTCAGGCCCTATTCTGGTCCCGGGCGGCAGGCTGAGCCTGTGGTTAATTCTTCTTCCTGATGGGAAAATAGAGTGGCCCGTGCCTGTCCCAACACCTAGAGCTAGTGTCTCATTGGTTCCCCCTCTTCCCGTTCATCCTCAGGACAAATTGCAACCTGTACGGAACAGGAGGTTAAAGGTGCTGATTCTCCAAGGAGGGAGATTGCTAGTAAAGCGGCTGGAATGGCGAACCCGAGCACAGGGAGATGAGAAATGAGGTGCGTTTTAGAAACCTTTCCCGATCACACGGTGTACCATCTTCTGGGTTTCTCATGCATGTTTTCGAAGTAGGAAGATGCCCTTGAACCTGGAGATTTGGGACCCATGGGATGGGAACCACGCAGTATTACTTTAAAGGGTCTGCGTTTGCTCACCCAACCTCACCAAACCTCTCAGCCCCAAGAGTGTCCACCCTTATGTCTCAATCAGCTGTGGGTCTAGATATGGTCAATCCAGGTGGCATCACAGCCCCTGAACGAATTTAGTAAGAATTTCTCTCTCTTTCACTGTCTTTGTTTCACGGGTTTTTCAAAGTGATTGATTTTTATAAAGGGGTTTAGCTGCTTTTCACTGCTGTGTTTATGCCGCTTTACCCCCACTTGACTCACTTACAGAGAGATATCAATACATAGGTTGTAAGATTCTTACTAGTCAGATATATTCTTGGGCGGTGAATAGGGGGTGTTGAGTCCAGTTCACTGAGCAAGGAGTAGGTCGTGTCTATTACATATTGGGTTTATGGAACGGTCTCTGAGCTAATTTGAAACCCTTCTTTTAGGCATCACCCCACCTCACCTTTCCCGTTAAGCAGCCATAGTGTGTTTTCTAAACGTGTGACTCTGTTCTGTTTTGTAATTCAGTTCAAGGGTAGCGGTTTTTACATTCCCTCTATAAGTGATATCTTAGGATAAGTGTCTTTTTCTGTGTGACTTATTTCACTTAGAATCGTCGTACCTAAATCCACTCATCATGCTGCTACTAGCCTTATGACGTTGATTTCATGGCTGAGTGATATTCCATTGTACACAAGGACCACAACTTCTTTATCCATTTTTCTCTTTCCTGGGATATTTAAGGTGTACCGAAGTGGAGGTTCTTGTCCACAGAGCAGCCCTAAACTTTGGGGTGCCTGGGTCTTGCTGATTTGTAGTTTTCCCAATGTATACGCCCATGAGTGGAAGTGCCCTATGCTCTCTAAGCTGAGTTTTTTCGAGGTTTCAGGACACACCGTACACTTCTCCAGAGGGGCTGTTGGCAATTTACATCCCGCCCATCAGCGTAGCAAGGCTCCCGTTTCTCCATGGCCTGTCCTGCATTTCTGGGTTTGACACTTTATTCAGCATGGCCCTTTTGACCGATGGGAAGCGAGACTTCTTTGTAGCGCTGATTTGCCTTTCCAGGTTGCTTGGTTGGCCAAAAAGGGCGTATGCGTTTTTTCCTGAATATATTCAGGAAAAAACGCATACGCCCTTTTTGGCCAAGGGCATCATTGTCGAGGTTTTGCCGCTTTTCCCGTGCTTCAAAGGCGATTCGAATCTACCTCCTGAAATCTGTTTCCTGCAATTCTGCCTTGCTTTCAAATCCTCTTCGTTGCCTGCCGTCAATATATTTGTGGACGAGAGTTATCATTTATAACTCTGCAGGTTTGTGAATTGCAGTGCCCCTGAGCTCCATTTTTCCACTCGCTTTCTTGGGAGCTGGCCGCAAAAGCGCAGGATTGCTTCAGGCCCTATTCTGGTCCCGGGTGGCAGGCTGAGCCTGTGGTTAATTCTTCTTCCTGATGGGAAAATAGAGTGGCCCGTGCCTGTCCCAACACCTAGAGCTAGTGTCTCATTGGTTCCCCCTCTTCCCGTTCATCCTCAGGACAAATTGCAACCTGTACGGAACAGGAGGTTAAAGGTGCTGATTCTCCAAGGAGGGAGATTGCTAGTAAAGCGGCTGGAATGGCGAACCCGAGCACAGGGAGATGAGAAATGAGGTGCGTTTTAGAAACCTTTCCCGATCACACGGTGTACCATCTTCTGGGTTTCTCATGCATGTTTTCGAAGTAGGAAGATGCCCTTGAACCTGGAGATTTGGGACCCATGGGATGGGAACCACGCAGTATTACTTTAAAGGGTCTGCGTTTGCTCACCCAACCTCACCAAACCTCTCAGCCCCAAGAGTGTCCACCCTTATGTCTCAATCAGCTGTGGGTCTAGATATGGTCAATCCAGGTGGCATCACAGCCCCTGAACGAATTTAGTAAGAATTTCTCTCTCTTTCACTGTCTTTGTTTCACGGGTTTTTCAAAGTGATTGATTTTTATAAAGGGGTTTAGCTGCTTTTCACTGCTGTGTTTATGCCGCTTTACCCCCACTTGACTCACTTACAGAGAGATATCAATACATAGGTTGTAAGATTCTTACTAGTCAGATATATTCTTGGGCGGTGAATAGGGGGTGTTGAGTCCAGTTCACTGAGCAAGGAGTAGGTCGTGTCTATTACATATTGGGTTTATGGAACGGTCTCTGAGCTAATTTGAAACCCTTCTTTTAGGCATCACCCCACCTCACCTTTCCCGTTAAGCAGCCATAGTGTGTTTTCTAAACGTGTGACTCTGTTCTGTTTTGTAATTCAGTTCAAGGGTAGCGGTTTTTACATTCCCTCTATAAGTGATATCTTAGGATAAGTGTCTTTTTCTGTGTGACTTATTTCACTTAGAATCGTCGTACCTAAATCCACTCATCATGCTGCTACTAGCCTTATGACGTTGATTTCATGGCTGAGTGATATTCCATTGTACACAAGGACCACAACTTCTTTATCCATTTTTCTCTTTCCTGGGATATTTAAGGTGTACCGAAGTGGAGGTTCTTGTCCACAGAGCAGCCCTAAACTTTGGGGTGCCTGGGTCTTGCTGATTTGTAGTTTTCCCAATGTATACGCCCATGAGTGGAAGTGCCCTATGCTCTCTAAGCTGAGTTTTTTCGAGGTTTCAGGACACACCGTACACTTCTCCAGAGGGGCTGTTGGCAATTTACATCCCGCCCATCAGCGTAGCAAGGCTCCCGTTTCTCCATGGCCTGTCCTGCATTTCTGGGTTTGACACTTTATTCAGCATGGCCCTTTTGACCGATGGGAAGCGAGACTTCTTTGTAGCGCTGATTTGCCTTTCCAGGTTGCTTGGTTGGCCAAAAAGGGCGTATGCGTTTTTTCCTGAATATATTCAGGAAAAAACGCATACGCCCTTTTTGGCCAAGGGCATCATTGTCGAGGTTTTGCCGCTTTTCCCGTGCTTCAAAGGCGATTCGAATCTACCTCCTGAAATCTGTTTCCTGCAATTCTGCCTTGCTTTCAAATCCTCTTCGTTGCCTGCCGTCAATATATTTGTGGACGAGAGTTATCATTTATAACTCTGCAGGTTTGTGAATTGCAGTGCCCCTGAGCTCCATTTTTCCACTCGCTTTCTTGGGAGCTGGCCGCAAAAGCGCAGGATTGCTTCAGGCCCTATTCTGGTCCCGGGCGGCAGGCTGAGCCTGTGGTTAATTCTTCTTCCTGATGGGAAAATAGAGTGGCCCGTGCCTGTCCCAACACCTAGAGCTAGTGTCTCATTGGTTCCCCCTCTTCCCGTTCATCCTCAGGACAAATTGCAACCTGTACGGAACAGGAGGTTAAAGGTGCTGATTCTCCAAGGAGGGAGATTGCTAGTAAAGCGGCTGGAATGGCGAACCCGAGCACAGGGAGATGAGAAATGAGGTGCGTTTTAGAAACCTTTCCCGATCACACGGTGTACCATCTTCTGGGTTTCTCATGCATGTTTTCGAAGTAGGAAGATGCCCTTGAACCTGGAGATTTGGGACCCATGGGATGGGAACCACGCAGTATTACTTTAAAGGGTCTGCGTTTGCTCACCCAACCTCACCAAACCTCTCAGCCCCAAGAGTGTCCACCCTTATGTCTCAATCAGCTGTGGGTCTAGATATGGTCAATCCAGGTGGCATCACAGCCCCTGAACGAATTTAGTAAGAATTTCTCTCTCTTTCACTGTCTTTGTTTCACGGGTTTTTCAAAGTGATTGATTTTTATAAAGGGGTTTAGCTGCTTTTCACTGCTGTGTTTATGCCGCTTTACCCCCACTTGACTCACTTACAGAGAGATATCAATACATAGGTTGTAAGATTCTTACTAGTCAGATATATTCTTGGGCGGTGAATAGGGGGTGTTGAGTCCAGTTCACTGAGCAAGGAGTAGGTCGTGTCTATTACATATTGGGTTTATGGAACGGTCTCTGAGCTAATTTGAAACCCTTCTTTTAGGCATCACCCCACCTCACCTTTCCCGTTAAGCAGCCATAGTGTGTTTTCTAAACGTGTGACTCTGTTCTGTTTTGTAATTCAGTTCAAGGGTAGCGGTTTTTACATTCCCTCTATAAGTGATATCTTAGGATAAGTGTCTTTTTCTGTGTGACTTATTTCACTTAGAATCGTCGTACCTAAATCCACTCATCATGCTGCTACTAGCCTTATGACGTTGATTTCATGGCTGAGTGATATTCCATTGTACACAAGGACCACAACTTCTTTATCCATTTTTCTCTTTCCTGGGATATTTAAGGTGTACCGAAGTGGAGGTTCTTGTCCACAGAGCAGCCCTAAACTTTGGGGTGCCTGGGTCTTGCTGATTTGTAGTTTTCCCAATGTATACGCCCATGAGTGGAAGTGCCCTATGCTCTCTAAGCTGAGTTTTTTCGAGGTTTCAGGACACACCGTACACTTCTCCAGAGGGGCTGTTGGCAATTTACATCCCGCCCATCAGCGTAGCAAGGCTCCCGTTTCTCCATGGCCTGTCCTGCATTTCTGGGTTTGACACTTTATTCAGCATGGCCCTTTTGACCGATGGGAAGCGAGACTTCTTTGTAGCGCTGATTTGCCTTTCCAGGTTGCTTGGTTGGCCAAAAAGGGCGTATGCGTTTTTTCCTGAATATATTCAGGAAAAAACGCATACGCCCTTTTTGGCCAAGGGCATCATTGTCGAGGTTTTGCCGCTTTTCCCGTGCTTCAAAGGCGATTCGAATCTACCTCCTGAAATCTGTTTCCTGCAATTCTGCCTTGCTTTCAAATCCTCTTCGTTGCCTGCCGTCAATATATTTGTGGACGAGAGTTATCATTTATAACTCTGCAGGTTTGTGAATTGCAGTGCCCCTGAGCTCCATTTTTCCACTCGCTTTCTTGGGAGCTGGCCGCAAAAGCGCAGGATTGCTTCAGGCCCTATTCTGGTCCCGGGCGGCAGGCTGAGCCTGTGGTTAATTCTTCTTCCTGATGGGAAAATAGAGTGGCCCGTGCCTGTCCCAACACCTAGAGCTAGTGTCTCATTGGTTCCCCCTCTTCCCGTTCATCCTCAGGACAAATTGCAACCTGTACGGAACAGGAGGTTAAAGGTGCTGATTCTCCAAGGAGGGAGATTGCTAGTAAAGCGGCTGGAATGGCGAACCCGAGCACAGGGAGATGAGAAATGAGGTGCGTTTTAGAAACCTTTCCCGATCACACGGTGTACCATCTTCTGGGTTTCTCATGCATGTTTTCGAAGTAGGAAGATGCCCTTGAACCTGGAGATTTGGGACCCATGGGATGGGAACCACGCAGTATTACTTTAAAGGGTCTGCGTTTGCTCACCCAACCTCACCAAACCTCTCAGCCCCAAGAGTGTCCACCCTTATGTCTCAATCAGCTGTGGGTCTAGATATGGTCAATCCAGGTGGCATCACAGCCCCTGAACGAATTTAGTAAGAATTTCTCTCTCTTTCACTGTCTTTGTTTCACGGGTTTTTCAAAGTGATTGATTTTTATAAAGGGGTTTAGCTGCTTTTCACTGCTGTGTTTATGCCGCTTTACCCCCACTTGACTCACTTACAGAGAGATATCAATACATAGGTTGTAAGATTCTTACTAGTCAGATATATTCTTGGGCGGTGAATAGGGGGTGTTGAGTCCAGTTCACTGAGCAAGGAGTAGGTCGTGTCTATTACATATTGGGTTTATGGAACGGTCTCTGAGCTAATTTGAAACCCTTCTTTTAGGCATCACCCCACCTCACCTTTCCCGTTAAGCAGCCATAGTGTGTTTTCTAAACGTGTGACTCTGTTCTGTTTTGTAATTCAGTTCAAGGGTAGCGGTTTTTACATTCCCTCTATAAGTGATATCTTAGGATAAGTGTCTTTTTCTGTGTGACTTATTTCACTTAGAATCGTCGTACCTAAATCCACTCATCATGCTGCTACTAGCCTTATGACGTTGATTTCATGGCTGAGTGATATTCCATTGTACACAAGGACCACAACTTCTTTATCCATTTTTCTCTTTCCTGGGATATTTAAGGTGTACCGAAGTGGAGGTTCTTGTCCACAGAGCAGCCCTAAACTTTGGGGTGCCTGGGTCTTGCTGATTTGTAGTTTTCCCAATGTATACGCCCATGAGTGGAAGTGCCCTATGCTCTCTAAGCTGAGTTTTTTCGAGGTTTCAGGACACACCGTACACTTCTCCAGAGGGGCTGTTGGCAATTTACATCCCGCCCATCAGCGTAGCAAGGCTCCCGTTTCTCCATGGCCTGTCCTGCATTTCTGGGTTTGACACTTTATTCAGCATGGCCCTTTTGACCGATGGGAAGCGAGACTTCTTTGTAGCGCTGATTTGCCTTTCCAGGTTGCTTGGTTGGCCAAAAAGGGCGTATGCGTTTTTTCCTGAATATATTCAGGAAAAAACGCATACGCCCTTTTTGGCCAAGGGCATCATTGTCGAGGTTTTGCCGCTTTTCCCGTGCTTCAAAGGCGATTCGAATCTACCTCCTGAAATCTGTTTCCTGCAATTCTGCCTTGCTTTCAAATCCTCTTCGTTGCCTGCCGTCAATATATTTGTGGACGAGAGTTATCATTTATAACTCTGCAGGTTTGTGAATTGCAGTGCCCCTGAGCTCCATTTTTCCACTCGCTTTCTTGGGAGCTGGCCGCAAAAGCGCAGGATTGCTTCAGGCCCTATTCTGGTCCCGGGCGGCAGGCTGAGCCTGTGGTTAATTCTTCTTCCTGATGGGAAAATAGAGTGGCCCGTGCCTGTCCCAACACCTAGAGCTAGTGTCTCATTGGTTCCCCCTCTTCCCGTTCATCCTCAGGACAAATTGCAACCTGTACGGAACAGGAGGTTAAAGGTGCTGATTCTCCAAGGAGGGAGATTGCTAGTAAAGCGGCTGGAATGGCGAACCCGAGCACAGGGAGATGAGAAATGAGGTGCGTTTTAGAAACCTTTCCCGATCACACGGTGTACCATCTTCTGGGTTTCTCATGCATGTTTTCGAAGTAGGAAGATGCCCTTGAACCTGGAGATTTGGGACCCATGGGATGGGAACCACGCAGTATTACTTTAAAGGGTCTGCGTTTGCTCACCCAACCTCACCAAACCTCTCAGCCCCAAGAGTGTCCACCCTTATGTCTCAATCAGCTGTGGGTCTAGATATGGTCAATCCAGGTGGCATCACAGCCCCTGAACGAATTTAGTAAGAATTTCTCTCTCTTTCACTGTCTTTGTTTCACGGGTTTTTCAAAGTGATTGATTTTTATAAAGGGGTTTAGCTGCTTTTCACTGCTGTGTTTATGCCGCTTTACCCCCACTTGACTCACTTACAGAGAGATATCAATACATAGGTTGTAAGATTCTTACTAGTCAGATATATTCTTGGGCGGTGAATAGGGGGTGTTGAGTCCAGTTCACTGAGCAAGGAGTAGGTCGTGTCTATTACATATTGGGTTTATGGAACGGTCTCTGAGCTAATTTGAAACCCTTCTTTTAGGCATCACCCCACCTCACCTTTCCCGTTAAGCAGCCATAGTGTGTTTTCTAAACGTGTGACTCTGTTCTGTTTTGTAATTCAGTTCAAGGGTAGCGGTTTTTACATTCCCTCTATAAGTGATATCTTAGGATAAGTGTCTTTTTCTGTGTGACTTATTTCACTTAGAATCGTCGTACCTAAATCCACTCATCATGCTGCTACTAGCCTTATGACGTTGATTTCATGGCTGAGTGATATTCCATTGTACACAAGGACCACAACTTCTTTATCCATTTTTCTCTTTCCTGGGATATTTAAGGTGTAACGAAGTGGAGGTTCTTGTCCACAGAGCAGCCCTAAACTTTGGGGTGCCTGGGTCTTGCTGATTTGTAGTTTTCCCAATGTATACGCCCATGAGTGGAAGTGCCCTATGCTCTCTAAGCTGAGTTTTTTCGAGGTTTCAGGACACACCGTACACTTCTCCAGAGGGGCTGTTGGCAATTTACATCCCGCCCATCAGCGTAGCAAGGCTCCCGTTTCTCCATGGCCTGTTCTGCATTTCTGGGTTTGACACTTTATTCAGCATGGCCCTTTTGACCGATGGGAAGCGAGACTTCTTTGTAGCGCTGATTTGCCTTTCCAGGTTGCTTGGTTGGCCAAAAAGGGCGTATGCGTTTTTTCCTGAATATATTCAGGAAAAAACGCATACGCCCTTTTTGGCCAAGGGCATCATTGTCGAGGTTTTGCCGCTTTTCCCGTGCTTCAAAGGCGATTCGAATCTACCTCCTGAAATCTGTTTCCTGCAATTCTGCCTTGCTTTCAAATCCTCTTCGTTGCCTGCCGTCAATATATTTGTGGACGAGAGTTATCATTTATAACTCTGCAGGTTTGTGAATTGCAGTGCCCCTGAGCTCCATTTTTCCACTCGCTTTCTTGGGAGCTGGCCGCAAAAGCGCAGGATTGCTTCAGGCCCTATTCTGGTCCCGGGCGGCAGGCTGAGCCTGTGGTTAATTCTTCTTCCTGATGGGAAAATAGAGTGGCCCGTGCCTGTCCCAACACCTAGAGCTAGTGTCTCATTGGTTCCCCCTCTTCCCGTTCATCCTCAGGACAAATTGCAACCTGTACGGAACAGGAGGTTAAAGGTGCTGATTCTCCAAGGAGGGAGATTGCTAGTAAAGCGGCTGGAATGGCGAACCCGAGCACAGGGAGATGAGAAATGAGGTGCGTTTTAGAAACCTTTCCCGATCACACGGTGTACCATCTTCTGGGTTTCTCATGCATGTTTTCGAAGTAGGAAGATGCCCTTGAACCTGGAGATTTGGGACCCATGGGATGGGAACCACGCAGTATTACTTTAAAGGGTCTGCGTTTGCTCACCCAACCTCACCAAACCTCTCAGCCCCAAGAGTGTCCACCCTTATGTCTCAATCAGCTGTGGGTCTAGATATGGTCAATCCAGGTGGCATCACAGCCCCTGAACGAATTTAGTAAGAATTTCTCTCTCTTTCACTGTCTTTGTTTCACGGGTTTTTCAAAGTGATTGATTTTTATAAAGGGGTTTAGCTGCTTTTCACTGCTGTGTTTATGCCGCTTTACCCCCACTTGACTCACTTACAGAGAGATATCAATACATAGGTTGTAAGATTCTTACTAGTCAGATATATTCTTGGGCGGTGAATAGGGGGTGTTGAGTCCAGTTCACTGAGCAAGGAGTAGGTCGTGTCTATTACATATTGGGTTTATGGAACGGTCTCTGAGCTAATTTGAAACCCTTCTTTTAGGCATCACCCCACCTCACCTTTCCCGTTAAGCAGCCATAGTGTGTTTTCTAAACGTGTGACTCTGTTCTGTTTTGTAATTCAGTTCAAGGGTAGCGGTTTTTACATTCCCTCTATAAGTGATATCTTAGGATAAGTGTCTTTTTCTGTGTGACTTATTTCACTTAGAATCGTCGTACCTAAATCCACTCATCATGCTGCTACTAGCCTTATGACGTTGATTTCATGGCTGAGTGATATTCCATTGTACACAAGGACCACAACTTCTTTATCCATTTTTCTCTTTCCTGGGATATTTAAGGTGTACCGAAGTGGAGGTTCTTGTCCACAGAGCAGCCCTAAACTTTGGGGTGCCTGGGTCTTGCTGATTTGTAGTTTTCCCAATGTATACGCCCATGAGTGGAAGTGCCCTATGCTCTCTAAGCTGAGTTTTTTCGAGGTTTCAGGACACACCGTACACTTCTCCAGAGGGGCTGTTGGCAATTTACATCCCGCCCATCAGCGTAGCAAGGCTCCCGTTTCTCCATGGCCTGTCCTGCATTTCTGGGTTTGACACTTTATTCAGCATGGCCCTTTTGACCGATGGGAAGCGAGACTTCTTTGTAGCGCTGATTTGCCTTTCCAGGTTGCTTGGTTGGCCAAAAAGGGCGTATGCGTTTTTTCCTGAATATATTCAGGAAAAAACGCATACGCCCTTTTTGGCCAAGGGCATCATTGTCGAGGTTTTGCCGCTTTTCCCGTGCTTCAAAGGCGATTCGAATCTACCTCCTGAAATCTGTTTCCTGCAATTCTGCCTTGCTTTCAAATCCTCTTCGTTGCCTGCCGTCAATATATTTGTGGACGAGAGTTATCATTTATAACTCTGCAGGTTTGTGAATTGCAGTGCCCCTGAGCTCCATTTTTCCACTCGCTTTCTTGGGAGCTGGCCGCAAAAGCGCAGGATTGCTTCAGGCCCTATTCTGGTCCCGGGCGGCAGGCTGAGCCTGTGGTTAATTCTTCTTCCTGATGGGAAAATAGAGTGGCCCGTGCCTGTCCCAACACCTAGAGCTAGTGTCTCATTGGTTCCCCCTCTTCCCGTTCATCCTCAGGACAAATTGCAACCTGTACGGAACAGGAGGTTAAAGGTGCTGATTCTCCAAGGAGGGAGATTGCTAGTAAAGCGGCTGGAATGGCGAACCCGAGCACAGGGAGATGAGAAATGAGGTGCGTTTTAGAAACCTTTCCCGATCACACGGTGTACCATCTTCTGGGTTTCTCATGCATGTTTTCGAAGTAGGAAGATGCCCTTGAACCTGGAGATTTGGGACCCATGGGATGGGAACCACGCAGTATTACTTTAAAGGGTCTGCGTTTGCTCACCCAACCTCACCAAACCTCTCAGCCCCAAGAGTGTCCACCCTTATGTCTCAATCAGCTGTGGGTCTAGATATGGTCAATCCAGGTGGCATCACAGCCCCTGAACGAATTTAGTAAGAATTTCTCTCTCTTTCACTGTCTTTGTTTCACGGGTTTTTCAAAGTGATTGATTTTTATAAAGGGGTTTAGCTGCTTTTCACTGCTGTGTTTATGCCGCTTTACCCCCACTTGACTCACTTACAGAGAGATATCAATACATAGGTTGTAAGATTCTTACTAGTCAGATATATTCTTGGGCGGTGAATAGGGGGTGTTGAGTCCAGTTCACTGAGCAAGGAGTAGGTCGTGTCTATTACATATTGGGTTTATGGAACGGTCTCTGAGCTAATTTGAAACCCTTCTTTTAGGCATCACCCCACCTCACCTTTCCCGTTAAGCAGCCATAGTGTGTTTTCTAAACGTGTGACTCTGTTCTGTTTTGTAATTCAGTTCAAGGGTAGCGGTTTTTACATTCCCTCTATAAGTGATATCTTAGGATAAGTGTCTTTTTCTGTGTGACTTATTTCACTTAGAATCGTCGTACCTAAATCCACTCATCATGCTGCTACTAGCCTTATGACGTTGATTTCATGGCTGAGTGATATTCCATTGTACACAAGGACCACAACTTCTTTATCCATTTTTCTCTTTCCTGGGATATTTAAGGTGTAACGAAGTGGAGGTTCTTGTCCACAGAGCAGCCCTAAACTTTGGGGTGCCTGGGTCTTGCTGATTTGTAGTTTTCCCAATGTATACGCCCATGAGTGGAAGTGCCCTATGCTCTCTAAGCTGAGTTTTTTCGAGGTTTCAGGACACACCGTACACTTCTCCAGAGGGGCTGTTGGCAATTTACATCCCGCCCATCAGCGTAGCAAGGCTCCCGTTTCTCCATGGCCTGTCCTGCATTTCTGGGTTTGACACTTTATTCAGCATGGCCCTTTTGACCGATGGGAAGCGAGACTTCTTTGTAGCGCTGATTTGCCTTTCCAGGTTGCTTGGTTGGCCAAAAAGGGCGTATGCGTTTTTTCCTGAATATATTCAGGAAAAAACGCATACGCCCTTTTTGGCCAAGGGCATCATTGTCGAGGTTTTGCCGCTTTTCCCGTGCTTCAAAGGCGATTCGAATCTACCTCCTGAAATCTGTTTCCTGCAATTCTGCCTTGCTTTCAAATCCTCTTCGTTGCCTGCCGTCAATATATTTGTGGACGAGAGTTATCATTTATAACTCTGCAGGTTTGTGAATTGCAGTGCCCCTGAGCTCCATTTTTCCACTCGCTTTCTTGGGAGCTGGCCGCAAAAGCGCAGGATTGCTTCAGGCCCTCTTCTGGTCCCGGGCGGCAGGCTGAGCCTGTGGTTAATTCTTCTTCCTGATGGGAAAATAGAGTGGCCCGTGCCTGTCCCAACACCTAGAGCTAGTGTCTCATTGGTTCCCCCTCTTCCCGTTCATCCTCAGGACAAATTGCAACCTGTACGGAACAGGAGGTTAAAGGTGCTGATTCTCCAAGGAGGGAGATTGCTAGTAAAGCGGCTGGAATGGCGAACCCGAGCACAGGGAGATGAGAAATGAGGTGCGTTTTAGAAACCTTTCCCGATCACACGGTGTACCATCTTCTGGGTTTCTCATGCATGTTTTCGAAGTAGGAAGATGCCCTTGAACCTGGAGATTTGGGACCCATGGGATGGGAACCACGCAGTATTACTTTAAAGGGTCTGCGTTTGCTCACCCAACCTCACCAAACCTCTCAGCCCCAAGAGTGTCCACCCTTATGTCTCAATCAGCTGTGGGTCTAGATATGGTCAATCCAGGTGGCATCACAGCCCCTGAACGAATTTAGTAAGAATTTCTCTCTCTTTCACTGTCTTTGTTTCACGGGTTTTTCAAAGTGATTGATTTTTATAAAGGGGTTTAGCTGCTTTTCACTGCTGTGTTTATGCCGCTTTACCCCCACTTGACTCACTTACAGAGAGATATCAATACATAGGTTGTAAGATTCTTACTAGTCAGATATATTCTTGGGCGGTGAATAGGGGGTGTTGAGTCCAGTTCACTGAGCAAGGAGTAGGTCGTGTCTATTACATATTGGGTTTATGGAACGGTCTCTGAGCTAATTTGAAACCCTTCTTTTAGGCATCACCCCACCTCACCTTTCCCGTTAAGCAGCCATAGTGTGTTTTCTAAACGTGTGACTCTGTTCTGTTTTGTAATTCAGTTCAAGGGTAGCGGTTTTTACATTCCCTCTATAAGTGATATCTTAGGATAAGTGTCTTTTTCTGTGTGACTTATTTCACTTAGAATCGTCGTACCTAAATCCACTCATCATGCTGCTACTAGCCTTATGACGTTGATTTCATGGCTGAGTGATATTCCATTGTACACAAGGACCACAACTTCTTTATCCATTTTTCTCTTTCCTGGGATATTTAAGGTGTAACGAAGTGGAGGTTCTTGTCCACAGAGCAGCCCTAAACTTTGGGGTGCCTGGGTCTTGCTGATTTGTAGTTTTCCCAATGTATACGCCCATGAGTGGAAGTGCCCTATGCTCTCTAAGCTGAGTTTTTTCGAGGTTTCAGGACACACCGTACACTTCTCCAGAGGGGCTGTTGGCAATTTACATCCCGCCCATCAGCGTAGCAAGGCTCCCGTTTCTCCATGGCCTGTCCTGCATTTCTGGGTTTGACACTTTATTCAGCATGGCCCTTTTGACCGATGGGAAGCGAGACTTCTTTGTAGCGCTGATTTGCCTTTCCAGGTTGCTTGGTTGGCCAAAAAGGGCGTATGCGTTTTTTCCTGAATATATTCAGGAAAAAACGCATACGCCCTTTTTGGCCAAGGGCATCATTGTCGAGGTTTTGCCGCTTTTCCCGTGCTTCAAAGGCGATTCGAATCTACCTCCTGAAATCTGTTTCCTGCAATTCTGCCTTGCTTTCAAATCCTCTTCGTTGCCTGCCGTCAATATATTTGTGGACGAGAGTTATCATTTATAACTCTGCAGGTTTGTGAATTGCAGTGCCCCTGAGCTCCATTTTTCCACTCGCTTTCTTGGGAGCTGGCCGCAAAAGCGCAGGATTGCTTCAGGCCCTATTCTGGTCCCGGGCGGCAGGCTGAGCCTGTGGTTAATTCTTCTTCCTGATGGGAAAATAGAGTGGCCCGTGCCTGTCCCAACACCTAGAGCTAGTGTCTCATTGGTTCCCCCTCTTCCCGTTCATCCTCAGGACAAATTGCAACCTGTACGGAACAGGAGGTTAAAGGTGCTGATTCTCCAAGGAGGGAGATTGCTAGTAAAGCGGCTGGAATGGCGAACCCGAGCACAGGGAGATGAGAAATGAGGTGCGTTTTAGAAACCTTTCCCGATCACACGGTGTACCATCTTCTGGGTTTCTCATGCATGTTTTCGAAGTAGGAAGATGCCCTTGAACCTGGAGATTTGGGACCCATGGGATGGGAACCACGCAGTATTACTTTAAAGGGTCTGCGTTTGCTCACCCAACCTCACCAAACCTCTCAGCCCCAAGAGTGTCCACCCTTATGTCTCAATCAGCTGTGGGTCTAGATATGGTCAATCCAGGTGGCATCACAGCCCCTGAACGAATTTAGTAAGAATTTCTCTCTCTTTCACTGTCTTTGTTTCACGGGTTTTTCAAAGTGATTGATTTTTATAAAGGGGTTTAGCTGCTTTTCACTGCTGTGTTTATGCCGCTTTACCCCCACTTGACTCACTTACAGAGAGATATCAATACATAGGTTGTAAGATTCTTACTAGTCAGATATATTCTTGGGCGGTGAATAGGGGGTGTTGAGTCCAGTTCACTGAGCAAGGAGTAGGTCGTGTCTATTACATATTGGGTTTATGGAACGGTCTCTGAGCTAATTTGAAACCCTTCTTTTAGGCATCACCCCACCTCACCTTTCCCGTTAAGCAGCCATAGTGTGTTTTCTAAACGTGTGACTCTGTTCTGTTTTGTAATTCAGTTCAAGGGTAGCGGTTTTTACATTCCCTCTATAAGTGATATCTTAGGATAAGTGTCTTTTTCTGTGTGACTTATTTCACTTAGAATCGTCGTACCTAAATCCACTCATCATGCTGCTACTAGCCTTATGACGTTGATTTCATGGCTGAGTGATATTCCATTGTACACAAGGACCACAACTTCTTTATCCATTTTTCTCTTTCCTGGGATATTTAAGGTGTACCGAAGTGGAGGTTCTTGTCCACAGAGCAGCCCTAAACTTTGGGGTGCCTGGGTCTTGCTGATTTGTAGTTTTCCCAATGTATACGCCCATGAGTGGAAGTGCCCTATGCTCTCTAAGCTGAGTTTTTTCGAGGTTTCAGGACACACCGTACACTTCTCCAGAGGGGCTGTTGGCAATTTACATCCCGCCCATCAGCGTAGCAAGGCTCCCGTTTCTCCATGGCCTGTCCTGCATTTCTGGGTTTGACACTTTATTCAGCATGGCCCTTTTGACCGATGGGAAGCGAGACTTCTTTGTAGCGCTGATTTGCCTTTCCAGGTTGCTTGGTTGGCCAAAAAGGGCGTATGCGTTTTTTCCTGAATATATTCAGGAAAAAACGCATACGCCCTTTTTGGCCAAGGGCATCATTGTCGAGGTTTTGCCGCTTTTCCCGTGCTTCAAAGGCGATTCGAATCTACCTCCTGAAATCTGTTTCCTGCAATTCTGCCTTGCTTTCAAATCCTCTTCGTTGCCTGCCGTCAATATATTTGTGGACGAGAGTTATCATTTATAACTCTGCAGGTTTGTGAATTGCAGTGCCCCTGAGCTCCATTTTTCCACTCGCTTTCTTGGGAGCTGGCCGCAAAAGCGCAGGATTGCTTCAGGCCCTATTCTGGTCCCGGGCGGCAGGCTGAGCCTGTGGTTAATTCTTCTTCCTGATGGGAAAATAGAGTGGCCCGTGCCTGTCCCAACACCTAGAGCTAGTGTCTCATTGGTTCCCCCTCTTCCCGTTCATCCTCAGGACAAATTGCAACCTGTACGGAACAGGAGGTTAAAGGTGCTGATTCTCCAAGGAGGGAGATTGCTAGTAAAGCGGCTGGAATGGCGAACCCGAGCACAGGGAGATGAGAAATGAGGTGCGTTTTAGAAACCTTTCCCGATCACACGGTGTACCATCTTCTGGGTTTCTCATGCATGTTTTCGAAGTAGGAAGATGCCCTTGAACCTGGAGATTTGGGACCCATGGGATGGGAACCACGCAGTATTACTTTAAAGGGTCTGCGTTTGCTCACCCAACCTCACCAAACCTCTCAGCCCCAAGAGTGTCCACCCTTATGTCTCAATCAGCTGTGGGTCTAGATATGGTCAATCCAGGTGGCATCACAGCCCCTGAACGAATTTAGTAAGAATTTCTCTCTCTTTCACTGTCTTTGTTTCACGGGTTTTTCAAAGTGATTGATTTTTATAAAGGGGTTTAGCTGCTTTTCACTGCTGTGTTTATGCCGCTTTACCCCCACTTGACTCACTTACAGAGAGATATCAATACATAGGTTGTAAGATTCTTACTAGTCAGATATATTCTTGGGCGGTGAATAGGGGGTGTTGAGTCCAGTTCACTGAGCAAGGAGTAGGTCGTGTCTATTACATATTGGGTTTATGGAACGGTCTCTGAGCTAATTTGAAACCCTTCTTTTAGGCATCACCCCACCTCACCTTTCCCGTTAAGCAGCCATAGTGTGTTTTCTAAACGTGTGACTCTGTTCTGTTTTGTAATTCAGTTCAAGGGTAGCGGTTTTTACATTCCCTCTATAAGTGATATCTTAGGATAAGTGTCTTTTTCTGTGTGACTTATTTCACTTAGAATCGTCGTACCTAAATCCACTCATCATGCTGCTACTAGCCTTATGACGTTGATTTCATGGCTGAGTGATATTCCATTGTACACAAGGACCACAACTTCTTTATCCATTTTTCTCTTTCCTGGGATATTTAAGGTGTAACGAAGTGGAGGTTCTTGTCCACAGAGCAGCCCTAAACTTTGGGGTGCCTGGGTCTTGCTGATTTGTAGTTTTCCCAATGTATACGCCCATGAGTGGAAGTGCCCTATGCTCTCTAAGCTGAGTTTTTTCGAGGTTTCAGGACACACCGTACACTTCTCCAGAGGGGCTGTTGGCAATTTACATCCCGCCCATCAGCGTAGCAAGGCTCCCGTTTCTCCATGGCCTGTCCTGCATTTCTGGGTTTGACACTTTATTCAGCATGGCCCTTTTGACCGATGGGAAGCGAGACTTCTTTGTAGCGCTGATTTGCCTTTCCAGGTTGCTTGGTTGGCCAAAAAGGGCGTATGCGTTTTTTCCTGAATATATTCAGGAAAAAACGCATACGCCCTTTTTGGCCAAGGGCATCATTGTCGAGGTTTTGCCGCTTTTCCCGTGCTTCAAAGGCGATTCGAATCTACCTCCTGAAATCTGTTTCCTGCAATTCTGCCTTGCTTTCAAATCCTCTTCGTTGCCTGCCGTCAATATATTTGTGGACGAGAGTTATCATTTATAACTCTGCAGGTTTGTGAATTGCAGTGCCCCTGAGCTCCATTTTTCCACTCGCTTTCTTGGGAGCTGGCCGCAAAAGCGCAGGATTGCTTCAGGCCCTATTCTGGTCCCGGGCGGCAGGCTGAGCCTGTGGTTAATTCTTCTTCCTGATGGGAAAATAGAGTGGCCCGTGCCTGTCCCAACACCTAGAGCTAGTGTCTCATTGGTTCCCCCTCTTCCCGTTCATCCTCAGGACAAATTGCAACCTGTACGGAACAGGAGGTTAAAGGTGCTGATTCTCCAAGGAGGGAGATTGCTAGTAAAGCGGCTGGAATGGCGAACCCGAGCACAGGGAGATGAGAAATGAGGTGCGTTTTAGAAACCTTTCCCGATCACACGGTGTACCATCTTCTGGGTTTCTCATGCATGTTTTCGAAGTAGGAAGATGCCCTTGAACCTGGAGATTTGGGACCCATGGGATGGGAACCACGCAGTATTACTTTAAAGGGTCTGCGTTTGCTCACCCAACCTCACCAAACCTCTCAGCCCCAAGAGTGTCCACCCTTATGTCTCAATCAGCTGTGGGTCTAGATATGGTCAATCCAGGTGGCATCACAGCCCCTGAACGAATTTAGTAAGAATTTCTCTCTCTTTCACTGTCTTTGTTTCACGGGTTTTTCAAAGTGATTGATTTTTATAAAGGGGTTTAGCTGCTTTTCACTGCTGTGTTTATGCCGCTTTACCCCCACTTGACTCACTTACAGAGAGATATCAATACATAGGTTGTAAGATTCTTACTAGTCAGATATATTCTTGGGCGGTGAATAGGGGGTGTTGAGTCCAGTTCACTGAGCAAGGAGTAGGTCGTGTCTATTACATATTGGGTTTATGGAACGGTCTCTGAGCTAATTTGAAACCCTTCTTTTAGGCATCACCCCACCTCACCTTTCCCGTTAAGCAGCCATAGTGTGTTTTCTAAACGTGTGACTCTGTTCTGTTTTGTAATTCAGTTCAAGGGTAGCGGTTTTTACATTCCCTCTATAAGTGATATCTTAGGATAAGTGTCTTTTTCTGTGTGACTTATTTCACTTAGAATCGTCGTACCTAAATCCACTCATCATGCTGCTACTAGCCTTATGACGTTGATTTCATGGCTGAGTGATATTCCATTGTACACAAGGACCACAACTTCTTTATCCATTTTTCTCTTTCCTGGGATATTTAAGGTGTACCGAAGTGGAGGTTCTTGTCCACAGAGCAGCCCTAAACTTTGGGGTGCCTGGGTCTTGCTGATTTGTAGTTTTCCCAATGTATACGCCCATGAGTGGAAGTGCCCTATGCTCTCTAAGCTGAGTTTTTTCGAGGTTTCAGGACACACCGTACACTTCTCCAGAGGGGCTGTTGGCAATTTACATCCCGCCCATCAGCGTAGCAAGGCTCCCGTTTCTCCATGGCCTGTCCTGCATTTCTGGGTTTGACACTTTATTCAGCATGGCCCTTTTGACCGATGGGAAGCGAGACTTCTTTGTAGCGCTGATTTGCCTTTCCAGGTTGCTTGGTTGGCCAAAAAGGGCGTATGCGTTTTTTCCTGAATATATTCAGGAAAAAACGCATACGCCCTTTTTGGCCAAGGGCATCATTGTCGAGGTTTTGCCGCTTTTCCCGTGCTTCAAAGGCGATTCGAATCTACCTCCTGAAATCTGTTTCCTGCAATTCTGCCTTGCTTTCAAATCCTCTTCGTTGCCTGCCGTCAATATATTTGTGGACGAGAGTTATCATTTATAACTCTGCAGGTTTGTGAATTGCAGTGCCCCTGAGCTCCATTTTTCCACTCGCTTTCTTGGGAGCTGGCCGCAAAAGCGCAGGATTGCTTCAGGCCCTATTCTGGTCCCGGGCGGCAGGCTGAGCCTGTGGTTAATTCTTCTTCCTGATGGGAAAATAGAGTGGCCCGTGCCTGTCCCAACACCTAGAGCTAGTGTCTCATTGGTTCCCCCTCTTCCCGTTCATCCTCAGGACAAATTGCAACCTGTACGGAACAGGAGGTTAAAGGTGCTGATTCTCCAAGGAGGGAGATTGCTAGTAAAGCGGCTGGAATGGCGAACCCGAGCACAGGGAGATGAGAAATGAGGTGCGTTTTAGAAACCTTTCCCGATCACACGGTGTACCATCTTCTGGGTTTCTCATGCATGTTTTCGAAGTAGGAAGATGCCCTTGAACCTGGAGATTTGGGACCCATGGGATGGGAACCACGCAGTATTACTTTAAAGGGTCTGCGTTTGCTCACCCAACCTCACCAAACCTCTCAGCCCCAAGAGTGTCCACCCTTATGTCTCAATCAGCTGTGGGTCTAGATATGGTCAATCCAGGTGGCATCACAGCCCCTGAACGAATTTAGTAAGAATTTCTCTCTCTTTCACTGTCTTTGTTTCACGGGTTTTTCAAAGTGATTGATTTTTATAAAGGGGTTTAGCTGCTTTTCACTGCTGTGTTTATGCCGCTTTACCCCCACTTGACTCACTTACAGAGAGATATCAATACATAGGTTGTAAGATTCTTACTAGTCAGATATATTCTTGGGCGGTGAATAGGGGGTGTTGAGTCCAGTTCACTGAGCAAGGAGTAGGTCGTGTCTATTACATATTGGGTTTATGGAACGGTCTCTGAGCTAATTTGAAACCCTTCTTTTAGGCATCACCCCACCTCACCTTTCCCGTTAAGCAGCCATAGTGTGTTTTCTAAACGTGTGACTCTGTTCTGTTTTGTAATTCAGTTCAAGGGTAGCGGTTTTTACATTCCCTCTATAAGTGATATCTTAGGATAAGTGTCTTTTTCTGTGTGACTTATTTCACTTAGAATCGTCGTACCTAAATCCACTCATCATGCTGCTACTAGCCTTATGACGTTGATTTCATGGCTGAGTGATATTCCATTGTACACAAGGACCACAACTTCTTTATCCATTTTTCTCTTTCCTGGGATATTTAAGGTGTACCGAAGTGGAGGTTCTTGTCCACAGAGCAGCCCTAAACTTTGGGGTGCCTGGGTCTTGCTGATTTGTAGTTTTCCCAATGTATACGCCCATGAGTGGAAGTGCCCTATGCTCTCTAAGCTGAGTTTTTTCGAGGTTTCAGGACACACCGTACACTTCTCCAGAGGGGCTGTTGGCAATTTACATCCCGCCCATCAGCGTAGCAAGGCTCCCGTTTCTCCATGGCCTGTCCTGCATTTCTGGGTTTGACACTTTATTCAGCATGGCCCTTTTGACCGATGGGAAGCGAGACTTCTTTGTAGCGCTGATTTGCCTTTCCAGGTTGCTTGGTTGGCCAAAAAGGGCGTATGCGTTTTTTCCTGAATATATTCAGGAAAAAACGCATACGCCCTTTTTGGCCAAGGGCATCATTGTCGAGGTTTTGCCGCTTTTCCCGTGCTTCAAAGGCGATTCGAATCTACCTCCTGAAATCTGTTTCCTGCAATTCTGCCTTGCTTTCAAATCCTCTTCGTTGCCTGCCGTCAATATATTTGTGGACGAGAGTTATCATTTATAACTCTGCAGGTTTGTGAATTGCAGTGCCCCTGAGCTCCATTTTTCCACTCGCTTTCTTGGGAGCTGGCCGCAAAAGCGCAGGATTGCTTCAGGCCCTATTCTGGTCCCGGGCGGCAGGCTGAGCCTGTGGTTAATTCTTCTTCCTGATGGGAAAATAGAGTGGCCCGTGCCTGTCCCAACACCTAGAGCTAGTGTCTCATTGGTTCCCCCTCTTCCCGTTCATCCTCAGGACAAATTGCAACCTGTACGGAACAGGAGGTTAAAGGTGCTGATTCTCCAAGGAGGGAGATTGCTAGTAAAGCGGCTGGAATGGCGAACCCGAGCACAGGGAGATGAGAAATGAGGTGCGTTTTAGAAACCTTTCCCGATCACACGGTGTACCATCTTCTGGGTTTCTCATGCATGTTTTCGAAGTAGGAAGATGCCCTTGAACCTGGAGATTTGGGACCCATGGGATGGGAACCACGCAGTATTACTTTAAAGGGTCTGCGTTTGCTCACCCAACCTCACCAAACCTCTCAGCCCCAAGAGTGTCCACCCTTATGTCTCAATCAGCTGTGGGTCTAGATATGGTCAATCCAGGTGGCATCACAGCCCCTGAACGAATTTAGTAAGAATTTCTCTCTCTTTCACTGTCTTTGTTTCACGGGTTTTTCAAAGTGATTGATTTTTATAAAGGGGTTTAGCTGCTTTTCACTGCTGTGTTTATGCCGCTTTACCCCCACTTGACTCACTTACAGAGAGATATCAATACATAGGTTGTAAGATTCTTACTAGTCAGATATATTCTTGGGCGGTGAATAGGGGGTGTTGAGTCCAGTTCACTGAGCAAGGAGTAGGTCGTGTCTATTACATATTGGGTTTATGGAACGGTCTCTGAGCTAATTTGAAACCCTTCTTTTAGGCATCACCCCACCTCACCTTTCCCGTTAAGCAGCCATAGTGTGTTTTCTAAACGTGTGACTCTGTTCTGTTTTGTAATTCAGTTCAAGGGTAGCGGTTTTTACATTCCCTCTATAAGTGATATCTTAGGATAAGTGTCTTTTTCTGTGTGACTTATTTCACTTAGAATCGTCGTACCTAAATCCACTCATCATGCTGCTACTAGCCTTATGACGTTGATTTCATGGCTGAGTGATATTCCATTGTACACAAGGACCACAACTTCTTTATCCATTTTTCTCTTTCCTGGGATATTTAAGGTGTACCGAAGTGGAGGTTCTTGTCCACAGAGCAGCCCTAAACTTTGGGGTGCCTGGGTCTTGCTGATTTGTAGTTTTCCCAATGTATACGCCCATGAGTGGAAGTGCCCTATGCTCTCTAAGCTGAGTTTTTTCGAGGTTTCAGGACACACCGTACACTTCTCCAGAGGGGCTGTTGGCAATTTACATCCCGCCCATCAGCGTAGCAAGGCTCCCGTTTCTCCATGGCCTGTCCTGCATTTCTGGGTTTGACACTTTATTCAGCATGGCCCTTTTGACCGATGGGAAGCGAGACTTCTTTGTAGCGCTGATTTGCCTTTCCAGGTTGCTTGGTTGGCCAAAAAGGGCGTATGCGTTTTTTCCTGAATATATTCAGGAAAAAACGCATACGCCCTTTTTGGCCAAGGGCATCATTGTCGAGGTTTTGCCGCTTTTCCCGTGCTTCAAAGGCGATTCGAATCTACCTCCTGAAATCTGTTTCCTGCAATTCTGCCTTGCTTTCAAATCCTCTTCGTTGCCTGCCGTCAATATATTTGTGGACGAGAGTTATCATTTATAACTCTGCAGGTTTGTGAATTGCAGTGCCCCTGAGCTCCATTTTTCCACTCGCTTTCTTGGGAGCTGGCCGCAAAAGCGCAGGATTGCTTCAGGCCCTATTCTGGTCCCGGGCGGCAGGCTGAGCCTGTGGTTAATTCTTCTTCCTGATGGGAAAATAGAGTGGCCCGTGCCTGTCCCAACACCTAGAGCTAGTGTCTCATTGGTTCCCCCTCTTCCCGTTCATCCTCAGGACAAATTGCAACCTGTACGGAACAGGAGGTTAAAGGTGCTGATTCTCCAAGGAGGGAGATTGCTAGTAAAGCGGCTGGAATGGCGAACCCGAGCACAGGGAGATGAGAAATGAGGTGCGTTTTAGAAACCTTTCCCGATCACACGGTGTACCATCTTCTGGGTTTCTCATGCATGTTTTCGAAGTAGGAAGATGCCCTTGAACCTGGAGATTTGGGACCCATGGGATGGGAACCACGCAGTATTACTTTAAAGGGTCTGCGTTTGCTCACCCAACCTCACCAAACCTCTCAGCCCCAAGAGTGTCCACCCTTATGTCTCAATCAGCTGTGGGTCTAGATATGGTCAATCCAGGTGGCATCACAGCCCCTGAACGAATTTAGTAAGAATTTCTCTCTCTTTCACTGTCTTTGTTTCACGGGTTTTTCAAAGTGATTGATTTTTATAAAGGGGTTTAGCTGCTTTTCACTGCTGTGTTTATGCCGCTTTACCCCCACTTGACTCACTTACAGAGAGATATCAATACATAGGTTGTAAGATTCTTACTAGTCAGATATATTCTTGGGCGGTGAATAGGGGGTGTTGAGTCCAGTTCACTGAGCAAGGAGTAGGTCGTGTCTATTACATATTGGGTTTATGGAACGGTCTCTGAGCTAATTTGAAACCCTTCTTTTAGGCATCACCCCACCTCACCTTTCCCGTTAAGCAGCCATAGTGTGTTTTCTAAACGTGTGACTCTGTTCTGTTTTGTAATTCAGTTCAAGGGTAGCGGTTTTTACATTCCCTCTATAAGTGATATCTTAGGATAAGTGTCTTTTTCTGTGTGACTTATTTCACTTAGAATCGTCGTACCTAAATCCACTCATCATGCTGCTACTAGCCTTATGACGTTGATTTCATGGCTGAGTGATATTCCATTGTACACAAGGACCACAACTTCTTTATCCATTTTTCTCTTTCCTGGGATATTTAAGGTGTACCGAAGTGGAGGTTCTTGTCCACAGAGCAGCCCTAAACTTTGGGGTGCCTGGGTCTTGCTGATTTGTAGTTTTCCCAATGTATACGCCCATGAGTGGAAGTGCCCTATGCTCTCTAAGCTGAGTTTTTTCGAGGTTTCAGGACACACCGTACACTTCTC
>NW_028123852.1:0-5000 GCF_965194805.1 Balaenoptera borealis
CCCTAACCCTAACCCTAACCCTAACCTAACCCTAACCCTAACCCTAACCCTAACCCTAACCCTAACCCTAACCCTAACCCTAACCCTAACCCTAACCCTAACCCTAACCCTAACCCTAACCCTAACCCTAACCCTAACCCTAACCCTAACCCTAACCCTAACCCTAACCCTAACCCTAACCCTAACCCTAACCCTAACCCTAACCCTAACCCTAACCCTAACCCTAACCCTAACCCTAACCCTAACCCTAACCCTAACCCTAACCCTAACCCTAACCCTAACCCTAACCCTAACCCTAACCCTAACCCTAACCCTAACCCTAACCCTAACCCTAACCCTAACCCTAACCCTAACCCTAACCCTAACCCTAACCCTAACCCTAACCCTAACCCCTAACCCTAACCCTAACCCTAACCCTAACCCTAACCCTAACCCTAACCCTAACCCTAACCCTAACCCTAACCCTAACCCTAACCCTAACCCTAACCCTAACCCTAACCCTAACCCTAACCCTAACCCTAACCCTAACCCTAACCCTAACCCTAACCCTAACCCTAACCCTAACCCTAACCCTAACCCTAACCCTAACCCTAACCCTAACCCTAACCCTAACCCTAACCCTAACCCTAACCCTAACCCTAACCCTAACCCTAACCCTAACCCTAACCCTAACCCTAACCCTAACCCTAACCCTAACCCTAACCCTAACCCTAACCCTAACCCTAACCCTAACCCTAACCCTAACCCTAACCCTAACCCTAACCCTAACCCTAACCCTAACCCTAACCTAACCCTAACCCTAACCCTAACCCTAACCCTAACCCTAACCCTAACCCTAACCCTAACCCTAACCCTAACCCTAACCCTAACCCTAACCCTAACCCTAACCCTAACCCTAACCCTAACCCTAACCCTAACCCTAACCCTAACCCTAACCTAACCCTAACCCTAACCCTAACCCTAACCCTAACCCTAACCCTAACCCTAACCCTAACCCTAACCCTAACCCTAACCTAACCCTAACCCTAACCCTAACCCTAACCCTAACCCTAACCCTAACCCTAACCCTAACCCTAACCCTAACCCTAACCCTAACCCTAACCCTAACCCTAACCCTAACCCTAACCTAACCCTAACCCTAACCCTAACCCTAACCCTAACCCTAACCCTAACCCTAACCCTAACCCTAACCCTAACCCTAACCCTAACCCTAACCCTAACCCTAACCCTAACCCTAACCCTAACCCTAACCCTAACCCTAACCCTAACCCTAACCCTAACCCTAACCCTAACCCTAACCCTAACCCTAACCCTAACCCTAACCCTAACCCTAACCCTAACCCTAACCCTAACCCTAACCCTAACCCTAACCCTAACCCTAACCCTAACCCTAACCCTAACCCTAACCCTAACCTAACCCTAACCCTAACCCTAACCCTAACCCTAACCCTAACCCTAACCCTAACCCTAACCCTAACCCTAACCCTAACCCTAACCCTAACCCTAACCCTAACCCTAACCCTAACCCTAACCCTAACCCTAACCCTAACCCTAACCCTAACCCTAACCCTAACCCTAACCCTAACCCTAACCCTAACCCTAACCCTAACCCTAACCCTAACCCTAACCCTAACCCTAACCCTAACCCTAACCCTAACCCTAACCCTAACCCTAACCCTAACCCTAACCCTAACCCTAACCCTAACCCTAACCCTAACCCTAACCCTAACCCTAACCCTAACCCTAACCCTAACCCTAACCCTAACCCCTAACCCTAACCCTAACCCTAACCCTAACCCTAACCCTAACCCTAACCCTAACCCTAACCCTAACCCTAACCCTAACCCTAACCCTAACCCTAACCCTAACCCTAACCCTAACCCTAACCCTAACCCTAACCCTAACCCTAACCCTAACCCTAACCTAACCCTAACCCTAACCCCTAACCCTAACCCTAACCCTAACCCTAACCCTAACCCTAACCCTAACCCTAACCCTAACCCTAACCCTAACCCTAACCCTAACCCTAACCCTAACCCTAACCCTAACCCTAACCCTAACCCTAACCCTAACCCTAACCCTAACCCTAAACCCTAACCCTAACCCTAACCCTAACCCTAACCCTAACCCTAACCCTAACCCTAACCCTAACCCTAACCCTAACCCTAACCCTAACCCTAACCCTAACCCTAACCCTAACCCTAACCCTAACCCTAACCCTAACCCTAACCCTAACCCTAACCCTAACCCTAACCCTAACCCTAACCCTAACCCTAACCCTAACCCTAACCCTAACCCTAACCCTAACCCTAACCCTAACCCTAACCCTAACCCTAACCCTAACCCTAACCCTAACCCTAACCCTAACCCTAACCCTAACCCTAACCCTAACCCTAACCCTAACCCTAACCCTAACCCTAACCCTAACCCTAACCCTAACCCTAACCCTAACCCTAACCCTAACCCTAACCCTAACCCTAACCCTAACCCTAACCCTAACCCTAACCCTAACCCTAACCCTAACCCTAACCCTAACCCTAACCCTAACCCTAACCCTAACCCTAACCCTAACCCTAACCCTAACCCTAACCCTAACCCTAACCCTAACCCTAACCCTAACCCTAACCCTAACCCTAACCCTAACCCTAACCCTAACCCTAACCCTAACCCTAACCCTAACCCTAACCCTAACCCTAACCCTAACCCTAACCCTAACCCTAACCCTAACCCTAACCCTAACCCTAACCCTAACCCTAACCCTAACCCTAACCCAACCCTAACCCTAACCCTAACCCTAACCCTAACCCTAACCCTAACCCTAACCCTAACCCTAACCCTAACCCTAACCCTAACCCTAACCCTAACCCTAACCCTAACCCTAACCCTAACCCTAACCCTAACCCTAACCCTAACCCTAACCCTAACCCTAACCCTAACCCTAACCCTAACCCTAACCCTAACCCTAACCCTAACCCTAACCCTAACCCTAACCCTAACCCTAACCCTAACCCTAACCCTAACCCTAACCCTAACCCTAACCCTAACCCTAACCCTAACCCTAACCCTAACCCTAACCCTAACCCTAACCCTAACCCTAACCCCTAACCCTAACCCTAACCCTAACCCTAACCCTAACCCTAACCCTAACCCTAACCCTAACCCTAACCCTAACCCTAACCCTAACCCTAACCCTAACCCTAACCCTAACCCTAACCTAACCCTAACCCTAACCCTAACCCTAACCCTAACCCTAACCCTAACCCTAACCCTAACCCTAACCCCTAACCCTAACCCTAACCCTAACCCTAACCCTAACCCTAACCCTAACCCTAACCCTAACCCTAACCCTAACCCTAACCCTAACCCTAACCCTAACCCTAACCCTAACCCTAACCCTAACCCTAACCCTAACCCTAACCCTAACCCTAACCCTAACCCTAACCCTAACCCTAACCCTAACCCTAACCCTAACCCTAACCCTAACCCTAACCCTAACCCTAACCCTAACCCTAACCCTAACCCTAACCCTAACCCTAACCCTAACCCTAACCCTAACCCTAACCCTAACCCTAACCCTAACCCTAACCCTAACCCTAACCCTAACCCTAACCCTAACCCTAACCCTAACCCTAACCCTAACCCTAACCCTAACCCTAACCCTAACCCTAACCCTAACCCTAACCCTAACCCTAACCCTAACCCTAACCCTAACCCTAACCCTAACCCTAACCCTAACCCTAACCCTAACCCTAACCCTAACCCTAACCCTAACCCTAACCCTAACCCTAACCCTAACCCTAACCCTAACCCTAACCCTAACCCTAACCCTAACCCTAACCCTAACCCTAACCCTAACCCTAACCCTAACCCTAACCCTAACCCTAACCCTAACCCTAACCCTAACCCTAACCCTAACCCTAACCCTAACCCTAACCCTAACCCTAACCCTAACCCTAACCCTAACCCTAACCCTAACCCTAACCCTAACCCTAACCCTAACCCTAACCCTAACCCTAACCCTAACCCTAACCCTAACCAACCTAACCCTAACCCTAACCCTAACCCTAACCCTAACCCTAACCCTAACCCTAACCCTAACCCTAACCCTAACCCTAACCCTAACCCTAACCCTAACCCTAACCCTAACCCTAACCCTAACCCTAACCCTAACCCTAACCCTAACCCTAACCCTAACCCTAACCCTAACCCTAACCTAACCCTAACCCTAACCCTAACCCTAACCCTAACCCTAACCCTAACCCTAACCCTAACCCTAACCCTAACCCTAACCCTAACCCTAACCCTAACCCTAACCCTAACCCTAACCCTAACCCTAACCCTAACCCTAACCCTAACCCTAACCTAACCCTAACCCTAACCCTAACCCTAACCCTAACCCTAACCCTAACCCTAACCCTAACCCTAACCCTAACCCTAACCCTAACCCTAACCCTAACCCTAACCCTAACCCTAACCCTAACCCTAACCCTAACCCTAACCCTAACCCTAACCCTAACCCTAACCCTAACCCTAACCCTAACCCTAACCCTAACCCTAACCCTAACCCTAACCCTAACCCTAACCCTAACCCTAACCCTAACCCTAACCCTAACCCTAACCCTAACCCTAACCCTAACCCTAACCCTAACCCTAACCCTAACCCTAACCCTAACCCTAACCCTAACCCTAACCCTAACCCTAACCCTAACCCTAACCCTAACCCTAACCCTAACCCTAACCCTAACCCTAACCCTAACCCTAACCCTAACCCTAACCCTAACCCTAACCCTAACCCTAACCCTAACCCTAACCCTAACCCTAACCCTAACCCTAACCCTAACCCTAACCCTAACCCTAACCCTAACCCTAACCCTAACCCTAACCCTAACCCTAACCCTAACCCTAACCCTAACCCTAACCCTAACCCTAACCCTAACCCTAACCCTAACCCTAACCCTAACCCTAACCCTAACCCTAACCCTAACCCTAACCCTAACCCT